>NW_006408690.1:3820435-3825082 GCF_000296735.1 Chrysochloris asiatica
CCACCATCCTGTAGTTTTATCATTCCATATGCTTTTTCCTCTGTGTCCTAGCCACTTCTTAGATTTTTGTTCCTGCAATATAACTTTTGTTTTCAATTAGTGAGGTATAATCAACATGACAAACTGGATGTTTATGACAAGAAATCTTATTTCATCTTTATCTTTGTTTCTCATCCGTCTTTAGCTTTTAAGGTTTTCTCTTCATCATTGGTTTTCTTTGTATGTGCCTTGGTGTTTTCTTTGTATTTTTGTACTTGGGTTTGTTGAGCTTCCTGAATCCTTGGGATTATAGTTTTTATTAAGTTTGGGATGTTTTGGGCCATTTTTTTGGTCTCCTTTCTCACATCTTTGGGAACTTGTACATTAGCTTCTTTAAATTTCCCAGTTCATTCATATCTCAAATTTACTAATGCTTTCTTTTGCAATGTCTGATCTGTTTTTATTCCTACTCAGTGTATTTTTCAACTCTGACATTGTAACTTGCGTCTCTTCTAGCCTGACTTGGGTCTTTAAAAAATATATCTTAGGCCTCTACTTAACTTTTTATATAGTTAATACACTGTTAAAATAACTGTTACTAGCTTTCTCTGGTAATTCTAACATCCAGGATAATTCTAAGTATAACTCAATTAATTGGTTATTTTCTTCCTTATTATGTTAGGGAGAAAAAAAACCTCCTTCCTCTTTCTGGTGTTCTAACCTATGATCTCTATCTGCCTTGGTTTTCCAAGATGATCGACTTTGTTACCTCAACTCAGGGAGTCTGTTGGACTCCATCTCAGTTCCTTCTCCTTGTTTTGTGACCTGGAAACTTTAAATCAGTGAGCTAGGCATTTGTAAAGCTTACTTCATTTGTTTCCTATCTTCCAGGGATCATTGTCCTTCACTGCTTGAAATCCATTGTTTTGAAAGTCATTGTTTAATATATTTTTTCTGTTTTATTTTTGCTTATTTCAGGATGTTAAGGTAAAACAGTACCTGTTACTATTTCTTGGCTGGAAACGGATTGCAGTAGATTTGGCACATTGTCTAGAATGTTCGTCTTTCTCTTTGCTTAACTACTTCTTGTTTATCCTCCAGTTCTCATTGTCGGCACCTCTTACTCAGAGAAATCTTCATGACCTCATCTTCCCTGGGTCTGTCTCTAAATCAGGTTTTCTTAATGTAACCAGAGAACTCTGTTTTCTAAGAGTGTCTGTCTGAATTTATAGTTATCATTTTATTTGTTTTTCTCTTCTAACAGACATTGAGCTAAACAAGAGTAGGGGTCTTGTGTGTTCTATCTATAGAACCTAGTATGTCTTCCACATTGTAGATACTCAGTGTACATTTATTTGTTCAGTGTATGAATGTGTGAATGTAAAAATGCACAGTCCTTTGTACCCAAAAAGTTGTTGTTGATAAGTGCCATTGAGTTGGTTCTGACTTACAGCGACAACACATAGGGTTTCCGAGGAGTGGCTGGTGAGTTTGAGCCAAAAAAGTACTCATATATATTATCTCTATCTTCATTTCCCTCTTATACAGATTCTGTTAGTCTGTTGAAAATACAGGATACAATTCTTTCATATGAAAGATTAATAGAAATTAAGAAAAATCACTGTGAACTACTTACAGGAAAAATAAAAAAAATGGAAAATAAATTTAGTGGACTACAAAAGGAGCTCTCAGAAACAAAAGAAATAAAATCACAGTTAGAGCATCAAAAAGTGGAATGGGAACAAGAACTCTGCAGATTGAGGTATAAAATCTTGGTTTTACAAAAACATTTCAATTATTTACTTTTATACTACAGATATGTAGGACAATTTTTGAAATTATTAACTTGCCTTCTAGGATTTTACAGGGGAGAAAAATTCTTAGTTATAGTAGAAAAATGAATTCTTGGAAATAGTACAGCAATTCCTTCATAGTAAATGTGTCTCTTAGTAAGTAAATACTTATTCTTCTACATCATTTTTTCAATGGCCATGTGGAAGTCCATCATGTGTAAATCTCATTATTTATTTAAAAAATTGAGTTTTAGGTTTCTCATTTGTATCTAACTAGTCTAATGTTTTAGGAACTTTTTAAATATAAATCTTTTTCTGCATTTTTGATTATTTACTTTGAATGTTGTTATGTGCCTTTGAGTCGCTTTCGACTCATAGCGACCCTGTATAGGGTTTCCAAGGAGCGGCTGGTGAATTTAATCCGCCAACCTTGCGGTTCAAATCAACCTTACAGTCCAGTGCATTAACCCACAGCACCAATGTTTCAATTCAAAATTGTTTGGTTGAAGTATAAGACCTTTATACAGGTCTTTAATTCATTCTTCTAACTTATTTTTGAGAAAGTTTATATTAATTTACAGTTCTACCAGCAGAGAACCAAATGAGTATTTTCCTCAAACTATTGTTTTTTTTTTTAAAAAAAATGCAGAATTTTATTCTTAACATATGCATAGAAAGAAGAGTAAAATAAAAATGATTATTACTTTATTCATTAACTTTCTCATACTTAAACTATTGCTATTGAGTCAATTCTGACTCACACTGGTAGTCTAGGACAGAGTGGAGCTGCTCCATAGGGTTCTCTCAGACACAGATAGAAAGTTAATGCAAAGTTCTATGTTGAAAGTACATATTAATCTTTACTGTTTAATTGATATTATTCCTGTCTTGTTCCAAAGGGGCTATGAAGATGATTAATAAAATAGACAGTAATCAATAAGGCAGGATAACTTTAAAATTTATGGAAACAGAAATAGCGAAAATATGGAGTGACACAAATTAGACCTCCTAGCCTAGTGTTGGATTGTATTTTATATACAGATATATGTTGTATAAAAGGCACTTCAAAGTACTGTCTTATACTCTAAATCATTTTTTGAGTGCCTGTAATATTTCATCTATGTGAAATCCTTAAATTTTCATTTATGGTGAATTTATAAGCTTTAAATAGCAACTTCTCTTGCTTACTAGTTAACTCTTACAATATTGTCTGATGGAGGAATAATTGTAACTTTGGGGGAAAAAATTTTAATCCCTAACTTTACTGAATAATTAAAATTTTTTTTATCATAAATACTAGCCAGAATTATTTTTAACAAAACCTAGCGATTAATAGAAATGTCCTTTCATTCGAGCCTTTTAAGTGTATATCCCTTTTGTAAGGGATTGAATTGAGAAAGGTAGAACTAGGAAGGAAAATGTGTCAGAAATTTCGTAAAGTGGATAAAAAAACCAACATATATAGATCCAAAACTCAAAATGAACTTTTTATTTTCTAACAAAATGAATTTTAAGATAAGCTTGTTCTAAATGTAGATTTACCTTAAAACAAGAAGAAGAGAAGAGAAGAAATGCTGATATGTTATATGAAAAAATTAAAGACCAATTAAGAAGAAAAGAAGAACAATATAGTAAAGAAGTTGAAATGAAGCAACAACTTGAACTCACTCTTAGGACACTAGATATGGAATTGAGGACTGTAAGAAATAATTTCAATCAGGTAAATTCACCTCTGGTAAAAATGTCTTATTTCTGACTATTTCATCAATATTATTTATGATGGGTCTTTGATGTTAATGTCTTGTTTAGGTTTAAAATAAATGAAGAATGTTTTCTTACCCTAAATATCACCTATGAGGTTTATAGCTAAAACAATTTGTTGCAATTCTTGGCATTTTGTTTTGCTCAGTATGTTTTCTGAATTAAGGAATTGAAGGTAAATTGAGTATAATCATTAACATAAGTGTTAGTTTATGCATTTTTCTGTTAAAATATAGATTAAGTAGCTATGAGACTATATAATAAAAGTAGTTAAATGTTTGTAAAGACATTTTCTTTCACAATACACATCTGCCTGTGTTTAAGAGTTGCTTATGGTTGTATGACAAATTTAGCTCTAATTTGAATGATCCATGTGATATAAAGATTATAAAGAACAGAATACCAGAATATTGCAAAGTAGAATTCTATGATTTAATAGGTGTCTTCTTTTTAATACATTTTAAAAAAGACTGTGTTTAATTAAGCTTTTAGGCATTTTTTTCCTTTTTTAAAAAATGGCTGTTGTTAAGTGCTGTTGCGTCAGCTCCGACTCATAGTGACCCTGTATCTGGTTTCCAAGGGTGGCTGGTGAGTTTGAACTTGCTGACCTTGTGGTCCAGTGCCACACCAGGACTACTAAAATTTAATCAAATGTGTCTCTAGGTTGTAGAAGAACGAAATGATACCCAGAGGCAACTTTCTCGAGAACAGAATGCTAGAATATTGCAAGATGGAATTCTGACCAATCACTTTTGCAAACAGAAAGAGATAGAAATGGCACAAAAGAAAATGATGCAGAATTCTGAGGTATTCTCTTCAGTTATCCTCAAATACATGTCTGTATGCATTTGTATGTGTATATATAAGGGTAAGTCCAAAAGTATTGTTGCTGCTTAGGGTTCCAGTTCATATATGCATGGGTTTATTCCATGTTTATTCCATGTTTGGAGTCCTGGTGTGGCACTGTGGGTTAATGTGCTAGACTGCATAGTCGGCTTGAACTGCAAGGTTGGTGGTTCAAGCTCACCAGTCGCTCCTTGGAAACCCTCTATAGGGTTGCTATGGGTCGGAGCTGACTTGATGGCACTTAACAACAACAACAATTCCATGTTTA
>NW_006408690.1:3825828-3827181 GCF_000296735.1 Chrysochloris asiatica
AGTAATTCACTCACAAAGGACAACTATTGTATGAGACCACTATTGTAAAAAGTAAAACAAAACAAAACAGAAAACCCACCTTTACATTGAAAGATGGTTACCAGCAACAGGGAGAAGGGGAGGAAAAGGAAACTACGTATCATGAAATTCTAGTGGATGTTAAGCCTGCCATATCCTTTAAGGAGCCAGTGGTGCAGTGGTTAAGCACTGGGCTGCTAACCAGAGACTAGTGATTCAAACTCACCAGCTGTTCCATAGAGAATGATGAGCCTGTCTGCTCCCATAAAGATTAATAGTCTTGCAAACACTTTGGGAGCAGATCTACTTTGTCCTGTGGGGTTGCTGTGAGTCAGAATTGACTCAGTAGTGGGTTATATATCTTTGATATGGGTGGGGGCATTTTTGGCCCATTGAGTAAAATAACAATTTTTTTTTTTTAATGCTTTTATTTGAGTGACGGTAGTTTATATGGGAGAACATCGGACAACCCTTGCTACCTTTGAAGAATTGCACTCAACTGATTGTATTTTGTTTCAATGCAATGATTACAATCCTCTCCATACACCATTTGCCTCTCCCCTCCCTCCTTTTTTTCTGATGTACACAGAAACACTCAGGGCTATATAATCGTTTAAACAACCAAAGGGCATTATTTTGCAAGCCAGCCTGTTGCCCACTAGCACACTGCCTTGCTCTTTCCATGAGTCTAGAATCCTCAGCTACTCTCTCTCTCCATACCTTCACCTCTGCCTCCATCTCTGGTGTTTCTGCTTCGCTGGTTAGGGTCCCATGTTCCACTCATGCTCTTCTCTCTTGATAGTCCTAGGATCTTCTGTTCCTGGAATGTAAGATTAACTACTCCCTCCTTTATGTTACACAACTTCTACTTTTACAGTTGTTACAATCACAATTAGCAAGATAACATTTATTATTGAATCAAAAGAAACCACCCTGTCTCCTTTCACCTGGCCCATCTAGATAAGATGACAACTTTTCAGTGGGGATTTTACCTTTCTATGCATCAAGTACATTCTTAATTTAAACGTGTTTGTAACAGTCTAAGTAGTGACATTTATGATCCTTTCATAATCTCAAAACTTTGGCTACTAATAGCAAATGTTCTACTTTTTGGCAGTGATTTCCGTGATACGTTAATGGAGAGCTTAGTCTATCATTTCTACCCATTGGTGGTGGTGGTACCAACAAGTCATTTTCAACTCATAGCACCCTGTATAGAATTTCTGAGGCTGTAAATCTTTATGGGAGTAGAAAGCCTCTTCTTCCTCTTGCGAAGTGGCTGGTAGATCCGAACTGCTGACCTAATGGTTAGCAGTACAGCTTGTAATCCACTAC
>NW_006408690.1:3828081-3832735 GCF_000296735.1 Chrysochloris asiatica
GCATTTTTTCCTCTTTTTTCTTCTTCTGGTTGAGCTCTGATCATCCAGTCATTGAAGCCAGGCCAAGTGGGTATTATCTGCAAGTGTGGGTATTTAATGCAAGGGACTTTTGAAAGAAATGAGAGGCCAAACATATACTTAGTAATAATTTACTGGTAAATAACTTATTCATAGGAAAAGAATTCTGTATTTTCCCCCCTATTTTACATCTATTATTTCAAGAATTATAAAAATGAATCAAAAGTTATTGCAGTAGCAAATCTCAGATTTTCTAAAATGATCTGTACATTTTACTTTATTTAGTCTTGTAAAATATAATGTTTCTTTTATATTTATATATTTTCACTAGAGAAATAACTGTGATTTAGTGGAACAACACTAGTAATAAGGCCAACATAAACCCATTTAGAATTAATTTGAATTAGGAAGAATGTGGTGTTATTTGGGGAAATTCAGAATGCTTAAAATTATAGAATTTGTTAAATGTATTTTATATTGTAATGGTTGCATATGTCTTTGAGAGGAGAATATTTCTTTCTAAGGAAATATATGCAGACTGAAGCCTTCTAATGTAGGGTAGCTATCAAACTGATTTCCTAATGTTGTCAAATATATGAATTCTTTATTTTAGATCTTCTGGGTTGTTAAAATTCAGAGTAAGATCTTTTTAAGTCTGAGATTCTTTTTAAAATTTAGTCGTGGTTTCTTCTTTACTTTCATGGATTTTTTATTATTTTGTCTTTATCAGATTTTTAAGCTTTGGGGAACTTATGTAAACTTATACAAAATGTGAGACTTGAGACCATCTTTTCCAGTTAGGTACCTACTTTATTGCAGTCTTTTTATTTGATAAATATTTAGGTTACTCTTTAATTTCAAAGAAAACTCATTTTATTGAGTGCTTACTAAATGTTTCCTTTGTGTTACTTAGGTTTCTAGTAGTCATGAGAAAGAAAAAGATTTATTGCATAAAAACCACAAGTTGCAAGATGAAATTGCCGTACTAACTCTGGAGGTAAACACATTAAAAAATCAGAATCAAGAAAAAGAAAAGAAGTATTCTGAGGACATTGAAAGTGTAAAAGAAAAAAATTATGGTCTTCAAAAGACATTAAAACAGAATGAAGAAACATTAACAAAAACAATATTTCAGTATAGTGGACAGCTTAATGTTCTAACAGCTGAGAATGCAACACTAAGTTCCAAATTGGAGAATGAAAAACAAAACAAAGAAAGACTGGAAACAGAAATAGACTCCTACCGTTCTAGACTGGCTGCGGCTATACATGATCACAACCAAAGTCAGACATCAAAACGAGACATAGAACTTGCTTTCCAGAGAGCAAGAGATGAGTGGTTTCGTTTACAGGACAAAATGAAATTTGAATTGTCTAACCTAAAAGATAGCAATGAAACTCTTTCCCAACAACTATCGAAAGCTGAAAGTAAATTCAATAGCCTAGAAATTGAGCTCCATCATACAAAAGATGCTCTCAGAGAAAAGATTTTGCTTTTAGAACGTTTACAAAGAGACCTAAACCAAACACAGTGTCAGATGAAGGAAATTGAACACATGTATCAAAATGAACAAAGTAAAGTGAATAAATATATTGGAAAACAGGAGTCCATAGAGGAAAGATTATCCCAACTACAAAGTGAAAATATGTTGCTTCGACAGCAATTGGATGATGCTCACAACAAAGCTGACAATAAAGAAAGGACAGTAATTAATATTCAAGACCAATTTCACAATATTGTAAAAAAACTTCAAGCTGAAAGTGACAGACAAAGTCTTATGCTTGAAGAGAGAAATAAAGAATTAATCAGTGAATGTACTCATTTAAAAGAACGGATGTATCATTATGAAAATGAGAAAGTGGAACGAGAAGTAAGTATTGAGAAAGGTAAACGTTTTTCGAACTTCTTGAAAGAAAATTCAAAGTAGTATTACATTAAGGTTAAATGTTGAATCTAGATGATTATCAAAATCTGTAAACTGTAACTATATTTGCTGTATCAGCTTAGAAACATGTACTGTATCCAACAAATACTGATTAGACCTCAGAGGTGCTTTGAGTAAAGACATTTTGTTATCTATGAAATCCTAAGAGGTTAAATTATAAATTGTTAACAAGTAGAAACTGGTATTAATAATTTAGTCTTATATTACTGAAGTGATGTGGGAGAAAGGTGATTTTTTTCCCTCTCATAAAGACTTAAAGCCTTAGGAACCTTCCACAGGGTCTCCATGAGTTGGAACTGACTTGGTGGCACACATCCACCACCTTTGAAATAATAATGTTAATGCTTTTATGTCACCACAGTTTAAGACTGTGATGAAGCAGTTGAAGGAAAATGTTCCTAAGTGAATATTTAGAAGCTAGGATTCAGTGCTATGTTTGTTGACATCAACTCCAGATTTCCCAGGTGAACTAGAGGTTTAACCTTATAATAATTCTCCTTTAGTGGCTTTTTATAGATTTCTAATTAGTATAATTGTATTTTTATGTGTGTCAATTTGAATTAAATCTGAAAATCTTTTAGTTCCAAGTCATGTATTCTTATGACCTCTCAAGTCTGAAAATATCTACTTTTTGTTAAATCCTATCAAATGTAGCAAATTTTAGTAAAACCATATTTGATTTAATCCTGCTGCTATATATAATCTACTTTGAACATTTAAAAAACACAGTCAATTCTTATTATTCTCAGTAGTTCCGTTCTTTATATAACGTTCCCACCAATTCAGAAACAGCTCTGTACACTTGGGAGACTTGCTTTTTTTTTTTTGGCTCAGTTCTTGGAATAACTGTCAAAGCGTTGGGAATAGTGATTTTAGAGTTACAGATTCATTTTAGCAAATAGGTGAGTTAACAAATATGGAATTCACGAATAACAAGGTAACAAGGGTCGACTGTAATTTGCTAATAATTACTTCTCGAAACTTAAGTAACTTGTCATTTGGTATTTGTAATTAATCAGTGATTAATTATATTATTATATTTGTCCAATGCAAAGGTAATTATATCTATCTGTGACTTATATTGTTGTTAAGTGCCATCGAGTCGGTTCCAACCCATAGCAACCCTGTATAGGGTTTCCGAGGAACAGCTGGTAAGCTTGAATCGTTGACCTTGCAGTTCAAACCGACTTTGCATTCCAGCACATTAACCCACAGCGCCACACCAGGACTCCATGTTATCATTGGGCTCATCTTTTTAGACTGTTAGATGGTGGGGTTTGTAGTCCTAGTTTGGCGCTATAGGATGAACACTGGACTGCTAACCATAAGGTCGGCGGTTCAAACCCACCAGCTGCTCCTTGAAAACGCCATACAGGGTCACTATGAGTTGAAACTGACTCCAAGGCACTTAAAAACAAGAAGAATGGAGTGAGTAGGGAAGAGAGTTGCGGAAACGAGTCAGGGAGTGTGATGGAGACAAGGATAGGATACATAGGGCCTTGAAGGCTGTTGTAATGACTTCACTTTTATTCTGAGTGAGATAGGGACACATTGGAAGAATCTGAGCAAAAGGTGTGAGGAACTTTGAAGTTAATTTGAACTTCTAATCAGAGTCCTGATGTAGTGCACTGTAAGATGAGCCCTGGACTGCTGATCTCAAGGTTGGCAGTTCATACCAGGAACCTTATATAGGGTTCTTATGAGTTGTAAACAATGCAGAGGCACTTAACAGCAACAGCAGTAATCAGAAAGAGGGGAAAGATTCCACATTGTGGAATTTACTACTACCAGTCCTACCCATATGCCTATTTATTTGTTTATTTTTTTTTTGGTAAGTTTTTATTGTGAGGTTTACATGGAAGAAAATCAGCTTTACACATATCCTATCGTATTTCATTTCATTGCAATGATTACATTCCCCTCCATGCATCATCAAACAACTGAAAGGTACACTACACAGGCCTGCCCCTTGGCCACCAGTACACAGCCCTTCTCCCTCCCTGAGTTAAGTGTCCGCAGCTTCTCCATCTCTCCACAGCATCTTCTCTGTCTCCATTCCTGGTGTCACTGCCTCTCTGGGTAGGGTTCTGTTCTCCACTCTAGACCTCTGTGGCCATGTCACTGCCTCTGGGCCCAGGAGTCCCCGGGTCTTGCCGTACTGCTGGCCATCCAGGTCTCCACCCAGGTTCACGGAGGTCTATTGAATGTGGTTGAGTTTAGCTCACAACTTCATTGCTGTTTTTTCTCCCTTACTGGTGACCAACACGGTCACCAGCCAGACCACATGCCTGCTCATGCATTCCCCTTGAGTCTCAGTCTTGGAAGGGGGTTTGCTCTGCGGGGTCCTGACCACTTGCCTTGACAGCTTACTTGTTCTTGTAGTAATCAATCAGACTGCTGTTACTGTTTCAGATTGTTCCTGCCAGTCTTTCTTTCACAAAGTATCTTCTGTTCTTCTAGCCGCTCCAGGTTGGTCCATTCCAGTGAAAATTTCCTAGCTCAGTAAATTTTGGATGGGGTTCTGGATTCCACCTATGGTCTTGTGCAATGTAAGGGCTCCACAGGAAGCCTCTTTCACTGGGCAACTTCTAGCCCCCTTTAAGGTATTCCAATCAGTTATAGGCTGAAGATGGATTTACAAGCTTTGTGTAGTGATGTTTCTGGCTATTCTTTTCTACCCCCCTCAAGTGT
>NW_006408690.1:3833955-3834517 GCF_000296735.1 Chrysochloris asiatica
TGTGTATGCCCTGTATTAGAGCCCTCACATTTGTTGCTATTTTTTTCATTGATGATGTTCTTAATTTTGGGATTCACATTTATGTCTTTAATCCATGCTGAGTTGTTTTTTTGTATAGAGCTTGAGGTAAAGGTGTCTTTTCATTCTTTTGCATATCTCTTTGCAGTTCTGCCAGCTCCATCTGTTAAGAGACTCTCCTTCCCACGTAACATACCTAGGCACTTTGTCAAAAATCAATGGCTGTTATGTGGATGGGTTAATTTCTGGATTCTTGATTCTGTTCCATTGATCAATGTATCTTTCATTGTGCCAGTACCACACTGTTTTGACCACAGTAGCTGTGTAGTAGATTTTGAAATCGGGGAGTGAGAGGCTTTCAATCTTGTTCTTTCTTCTTCTTGAGCAGTGCTTTGCATATCCTGGGTCTCCTTCCTTTCCATGTAAAGTTTGTAATTGTCTTTTCCATCTCTTTGAAGAATGTCACTGGAATCTGGATTGGGATTGCCTTATATGTGTAACTGTTTGGGTAGTATTGACATTTCCATGAACATGGTATGTTCTT
>NW_006408690.1:3837643-3839029 GCF_000296735.1 Chrysochloris asiatica
TTGTTCTATGGTTTGTCTGTCAGGCCTGACGGGCCTGCTTTTTTATTGCTAGATTGGCTGGAGTAAAGGGTCCTGCACAAGTTAATGTTAGGGCTGTAACCCTGAGGCTGATGTCATAAGCAGCTGCCAAGCTCCTTCTCTCTGTGCCATGGGAAAACTGTGGGCTCAGTGCTGGACTTGTTTTGGGGGTGCGCACCCATCTGCTTGAAGGCATCTGGGCTGGGCAAAGAAGGCAGGATAGGGAAGAGGAGGAAAAAGTGTGTAGAATCCCCTGCACCTCTTTTTACAAATGTCACTGCACTGCTTTTAACGCTGGTTTCCTGTGCTGGTCTGGTTGTAGCCCCGCCCTCTGTACTCCCCCCGCCGGGGTGACCGCAGAGGGAGCCCCATCTGGAGCGATTCCTAAATCGTAGTATTGTCCTTTATAATCGTGATTTTTCCACTTGTATGTGTGGGAATCTGACGCCCTGCACCTTATGCTAGATCCAGAGCTCTGGTGTTGCTCCGTGAACGCAGCTTCTCTGGGTTTTCGATCTCTCCCCCAAGGAGCCTTTCCTACCTGGCTGACTCTGCCGCCGCCAAAACTGGAAGTCCATGCCTATTTATTTTTGAACGTTCAATTTTGTTGTTAAGTTTTGCAGAGTTGTTGAGAGGGATGGATGGTGGCTAACTCTGTGATCTTACAAGCACGATACTGTTTAGGCAATAACACTGGTTATCCTTACCTGAATCCAGTGATGAACTGGAAAAGGAAAATGATAGATGTTGTGGTATTTTCCCAAGCATATATATTAGAGTTATGTATTATTAATGTCATTTATTAAGAAAGTGGTTTATAAAATCAATAATAGTAAGTATCTTATTAGACAGTTGTAAGACAACTTCAGCAAGAACTGGCTGACACCCTAAAAAAACAATCTATGTCCGAGGCATCACTGGAGGTTACATCACGGTACCGCATGACTTTAGAAGACGAGACACAGGATTTAAAGAAGAAATTAGGTCAAATCAGATGTCAGGTATGTATGAAATTTAATGTGGCAACAATTAATCTATGGCTGGTTAAGTCACAGGAAGTGCTTTACAATACAAATTTCATTAGACAGTTTTTTTTAATTTTCATTATAATTTTATATAATTTTGTTATCCTCATTAATATACTTATTGTCTAAACTCTGGCTTTCAATCTGCCACTTATAATTTTGTCTTATCACATTTGCCCTTAAGAAGATTGAAAATTATACACAATTCTCCATATAAAGTGAGAGACTGTTTTTTGTTTTTTTTTGCTACTAAATAGTGTTTTATAGTGATACCTCTATTGTCATGATGAGGCAAGCCAGATTAAAGCAGAGGATAATGTTTAGTGAAATGGCCCAGAAAGAC
>NW_006408690.1:3839429-3842470 GCF_000296735.1 Chrysochloris asiatica
GCTGGTGGGCTCATGGTTCACAGTCCAGTGCTTATCCTATAGAGCCATTGTAAAAGCATAGAAATACTCAAATTATGTGTAGTATGTGCACCCAAAATAGAGAAACAAGAAATTTACGTGGATCTCAACATCGGGTTTTTAGGACAACTTAATTGAGATAAAATTCACATAGTGTATAGTTCACTCATTTAAAGTGGCTTGTATTATATCACAGATTTATACAACCATCATTGCAGTCAATTGTAGAATATGTTCATCATCCCCAAAGGAAACTCCACATCCCTTAGCTGTCACCCCAAGTCTCCCCAGCTCCCTAGGGTATCATCGATTCTGGATGTTTCATATAAATGAAATCATATGGTGGCCTATTGTTTCTGTCTTCTTTCACTTGGTACATGGTTTTCAAGGTACATCATATCAATGTAGCATGTGTGAATACTTCATTTCTTTCTACTACTGAATAATATTTTATGGACATACCATTTTTGTGTTTGCATTCTTCTTCAGTTGATGGGCATTTATATTTTTGCCTGTTAGGAGTAAAGCTGCTATGAACATACATTTATAAGTTTTGTATGGACATGTTTTCTTGCCTATTGCATTTTATCCTAAATCGTTTGGACTTATTTTACCATCTCTGTGGTCCTGCCTTTCCCTCTGGTTTAATCCTACTTTTATTTACGTGTAGTTCACAATTTTACTTTGTCCATGAAGGCTTTTCTGTTCTTTCATTGACCTTACTCTTTTCAGCACTTGCCACCAAGTCTTTGCATAACAATTTGGCTCTTAATTTTATATTCTTTTCATTTTATTTTTTCCATGAGAGGGTAATCTTAATGATAAGTTTGTTTAAGGAGGGAATGAATATGCATGATGCCTGTAGTTGTATCAATTGAAAATATTTTAGCTTAACAGCTGTTAGGATAATTAAGGTTTTATTTTAAACTTTTATTATGCAATTAAATATACAATTTAATCTAATGGAGGAGACTTGTTCAATTAAATGGTCATTGCATTTTCTTACTGTTAAAAAAGATATCTAAATTTGCTTGTCTTCGTTATGTAGCCAGAACTGGGACTTGCAGATTTACAACACTTTACCAGCTGTAAAGCTCTGTTGTTAAGTTGGTTCTGACTCATGGTGACCTAGTGGGTTTGAACTGTAAAGCTCTGGTAACTGGCTTTTCTGCTATGCAATAGCATATAAATTTGATCAGTGTACTTACCCAACATAAACACTTGCTGTAAATGATTCCATTCACGACCCTAAATATTGGAAACCCTATGTAGGGTCTCTGTTAGTCAGAACCAACTTGATGGCACTTAGCTAAAGCAACAGAGTTAGCAATAGACTCATATTTTTAGATTAGAACCACTAACCTTGCAGTTCAAACTGACCTTGTGGTCGAATGCTTATCCTACAGCGCCACACTAGGACTTCAAGTTATAAATTATAAAAGGAAGAAAGTACTGTGAACTAATGAAGTTGGTAAAAGGTCTTTAAAGTACTGGGAACTTAATCACTGACATAATCTTGGTTCATTCACATATGTGAAAATTTAAAATAATTTTTCATGTGATGGTGCTTTGGTTACAGCAAACAATATAAGGCAATTTCTTATCTCCCAATTTCACCAGTAGGATCAGCACTGGACTGCAAACCCCAGGGTCAGCCCTTCAAACCCATCTGCTGCTCCTCAGAAACCCTATATAGAGTTGCTATGAGTCAGTACCAACTCAACGGCACTTAACAACAACAACATAAATTTGAGTATACATCTGATAAAAATTATTTGAAAGCAAGAATAATGTTGCATTTTAGGACTAGAGCTGGGATCAGTGAACTTTTTTGCAAAGAACTAGATAATTATTTTAGACTTTGCAAGGCCTAAGGTTTACCCTTTTGGATGTCTGGTGTAATGCTGTAGGAATAGCATTGGACTGCAAATCAAGGTTGATAGTTTAAATCCACCAACTGTTCCACTGAAACCACATATAGGCTTGCTATGAGTTGGAACTGACTCAGTGAAACTTAACAACAACAGCAACAAGTCTCTTTTACAACTTTTTAAAAATGTTTTTATTGTGAATTGAGTGATAGTTTTATAGTTTCCATGGGAGAACATGTGATTTTACACTTACTTTTTCATTGCAATGATTACAATCTCCTCCGTGCATCATCATTCAACAATATTTGCTTCTAGTCCATCTGTTTTTTTTTTTTGTTGTTGTTGTTGTTTTATGTACACAAAAACACTCAGGAGTATATTATCATTTAAACAACCAAAGGGCACTCTCTGCAAGCCTGCCTCCTGGCTGCCAGCTCTGTCTCTCTCTTTCTGTGAGTCTAGAGTCATCAGCTGCTCTATCTCTCCATACCCTCATCTCTGCCTCAGTCTCCAGTGTTGCTGCTTCTCTGGATAGGGTTCCACATTCTGCTTGTGCTCTTCTCCCTTGATGTTCTTAGGTTCTCTGTTTCTGGACTATAAGATGAACTACTCCCCACTTTATGTTACAAAACTTCTAGCCTTTCACAACTTATTAACTCTGCTTTAGAGCATGAAAGTAGCAATAAGCATTATGCAAATGAATGAGCATGATTTTGTTCCAGTAAAATTACATTTACAAAATATGTGATGAGTTGATTTGTACTAATGTAATTTCTTTTCTTTGCTTTAGTTGGAAGAAGCACAGGATCGGCATACAGAAGCTGTACGATATGCTGAGAAGACACAAGAGCACTTGCAAATGTACAGTTTAAAGTCACATAGAAAATAGCTTATGTATTTATGAAACAAATAAGCGATGTAATGTGTGTTGTTGTTAATGTTGTTAGGTGCCTTCAAGTCAATTCCAACCCATAGAGACCCTGTATAGGGTTTCTGAGGAGCAGCTGGTGAGCTTGAACTGCTGACCTTGCAGTTAGTTCAAACGGCTTTGCAGTCTGGCTCATTAACCCACAGCGCCGAACCAGGACTCCAATGTAATGTGTGGATTATGTAAATTATGATTATGAGCACATGTGTGAGAGCCAGGGCAAA
>NW_006408690.1:3843383-3873088 GCF_000296735.1 Chrysochloris asiatica
AGTTGATGCTTATGAGTTTTTAAGATCCCGGACGCTAGTCACCGAAGTAGATTGTGGAATATTGTCTTTTTGGACTATGTTATGCCAGTTGACTGTGGTGTCCCTTGAGACTATGGTCCTGAGCCCCTAGGCCCAGGAACTCATTGCCTTAAGATGTTTGATAATATCTAGGAAATTTTCATCATTTTGTCCCCTGTATGTTCCACCACATCCATAGTTATGTTTGTACCCAAGGTAAATATCCATGTGCTAATATTCTCTTCCATACCCTTATATATTTATGGGCACATTCCTACTCTCTCTCGCATGCCCATTCAGCCTGTGTATCTGTCCCGGTATCTACCCACAGAACACTTGTTCCAGGGTTGTGTATATAGCACCGCTTACCTCTGTTTCCTTTTTCCTTTTCAGTTTTTAAAGAATTTATGTAATTATGCCTTCCTATGTTTGTTTAGAAATTATGTGATATTTTAACATCTATGTATAAGAATAATTAATTTAAAATATACATTTTAGGCTTGAAATTGAAAATTCAGAGTTGAAAGGTACAATAAAAAAGCAAGCGGACAAAATGGAACACCTTCAGAAAAACCTATTAGGTATAAGTTTGGTAAGTCAGCCTCATGATATCTGTCATACTGAAAAATTATTGATCCATTAGTGGTATTTAAGAATAGTTTGGCCTGTTGTTATTAGTTGCTGCCAAGTCAGTTCCAACTCATAGCGATCCTATATGCAAGAGTAGAACGGCTCCATAGAGTTTTCAAGGTTGTGACTTCAGAAGATCACCAGGCCTGTTTTTCAAGGTATCTTTGGGTGGGTTTGAAATGCCAACCTTTCAGCTTGTAGTTGAGCCTGTAACCATTTGCACTACTCAAGAACGTCTTGTCTGAACACATATGACTCATGAGCTCATGAAAAATAATTCTTTTGAAAAGAAGAGTAAATCTGTTTAAATTTTTTTTTTTTTAAGTCTGAAGATGAAAAGGAACAATTAAAAAAACTTACTGAATTAAAACAATCTCTGGAATATCGTTTGGACCAAGAAATGAAGAAAAATGGTATATTAGAAAAAGAAATTAGTGGGTAAGTCTTTTTCTTTTCTTTTTTAAAACATTTTATTATGATTTGGGTGAAAGTTTACATTTGTTTTTCTGTTCAGTAATTCATGTACATTTTATTTAGTGACATTCATGACATATTGGGTAAGGTTTTAATATTTCACATAATTTCTGTACATATTTATTAAATTATCAACTTAGCACTAACTTTACTTTATTAGAACCTAATTACAAATTGGATTTATACTTACGTCTTCATAATTCAACCAGTTACTGTATTTATATATTTGCTTCACAAACTCACATCATAATCTGAAACTTTTTTGAATGCGTTTTGCATATAATGTCAATGTACTCTTCATCATCTACCTTGAATTTTGATTTCTGCAAGAGATCTTGGCTGTCCTCAGTTATCTTTCTTTTAGTAGTTTCTATCCCTCATCATTCAAATATTTTAATATCTAAAAACTCATCTGTGTCATTCTTTAACAGCAGCTAAAATTACCTTGATTTGTCTTTTAATTCCTTTTCTGTCTCCTTTTCAATGTATAAAATATATAGGCATATGAAAATATATGTAACTTATATTTTACATAGAAGTTTACACGTAAGAGTAAAATGAACCTTCATGTTTCTGCCACCCAGGTGAAAAATAAAGGAATATCCCTAATGTTTTTGAAACACCCAACATGACTTCCTTTGTTTATTTGCTGAGTCTTTACATTTGTTCTCAAATCTGATCAGTGTTTTTCCTCATTTCATTCTTTCTCTGCATTGTTTTGCAACTTTTTCATTTTGTTGATGTTATACTAGCAAAGATTTTAAATCTCTTAACACATTATCTTTCTGCTGATTTCCTTTCTTCTAAAGCTCTCTTTCCTTTTTTCCTTTTTCTTTTTCTAATCTCAGTAATCTCCTTAATGTTTTTGCATGTACTTCACCTCTTTTTGCAATCTTTGGGTAACAGGTTTTTGTGTTTTTTTTATGTCTTCAAAACATTTATGTATAAGTATGCTTTTCTTCTTAACCTTAGAGACTGATCCCTGTGTATTAGCTTGTTGTTGTTGTTGAGTACCATTAGGTTGGTTCTGACCCTATATGAATTTCTGAGACTTGAATTCTTCGTAGGAGCAGAAAGCCTCATCTTTCTTCCATGCGTAGTAACTAGTATTTAATAATAGCTTAATGTTTTATATTAACATACTAAAATGGATATTAATTATTTATAAGAAGTCTTTTTTTTTTTTAACAACCTAAATGCTCTTTATTTATTTGTTTTTTTAAAGCTTTGATTGTGAATTGAGTGAAAGTTTACAGGGCAGATCATCAGTTTTACATTCAACAAATCATATACTTTGTATCATTGCAATGATTATAATCCCCTTCATGTACCATCAATTAACAGTATTTCTCTCTATTCATGTTAGCTCCTCCCACTTTTTTTTTTTCAAACACTTAGGTACATATAATAATTTAAACCACCAAAGGGCACATTCTGCAAGCCTGCCTCCTGGCTGCCATCTCTTAGTCCTTCTCTTTCCATGAATCCAGAGTCCTCAGCTGCTCCCTCTCTCCATGCCCCCATTTCTGCCTCTATCTCTGGTGTCGCTGCTTCTCTGGATAAGATCCCATGTTCCGCTTGTGTTTCTCTCCCTTGATGGTCCTAAGGTCCTCTGTTTCTGGACTGTAAGATTAACTACTACCCCGTTTTTGTTACAAACTTCTCCCTTTACAATTGTGACAGTCGCAATTAGTCATGATAACGATTACTCACTATTGAATCATAAGAATCTTATCCCCATCTCTTTTTATCAGACCCATCTAGACAAGATGAAAACTATTCAGTGGGGACTCTATCTTCTTCCACACACTCTTAAAACTCCCTCTTGAAACCTGTAAGCCAGTCACTTCATGCCTTTATCGCCCCCTCATTTTAGGTAGCCAGTGTCTAAGTTGCCTGTCCCTATATGTATACCAAGGGGGGATAGCATTGATACTTGATGTGAAAACTCCTTCCCTCTCTGTTGGCATTTAAAGTTACTACCTCCATGAGTGTAAGTCAGGTTCATCAAATTGTAGCAACAATATTCTCATTTCCTTTATCAAAAATTTATTTTTATTTTTTATTTTCCTCTAGTTCTGATTATCAAGCCGTTGAGGCTAAGTCAAATGGGTACTATTTGCAAGTTTGGGTGTTCTTGTGCATCTCCCCTCACTTCATATCAGCTGGATGCTTCACTCTCAGCTCTAGCCCTCTGTGGCTATGTCCTTGTCCATGGGCCCAAGTGTCCCCAGGTCTGAACACACTTTGGGCCAACCAGCCCTTCCTCTTCTTTTTCTCACTTCCAGGTCCACAGGAGTCAATGGACCGTGGTTGAGCTCAGCCCATTTCTTCATTGCTGCCTTTCCCCCTCTTCCACTCACCAGTAGACCAATGTGGTCATCAGCAAGCTTACATGCCTGCTCATGTGTTCCCTTTGAGTTTCAGTCTTAGAGGGGGGTATAAGAACTCTTTATAGGTATATTAACCCCTAACCTACCATTGAATATGTCATATAAGTGTTATTGTAACAGTTTTATTTACGTAGGACTTTAGGTAATATATTTTCAAACAGTACTAGCTTGAAACAAATGAGAGAAGATCCTTATAAATAGATTTTTCTCATAAATGGTAGAACAGAATATCTGTTTAAATATTAAATATTTATTCTTTGGGAACTTGATTTACTCATTATGTGCATCCCTGCAGATTTAAGAAACTGTTAAAACTGACAAAAAAGAAGTTAAGTGAATATGAAAATGGAGAGCTTAGTTTCCATGGAGATTTAAAAACGAATCAAATTGAAATGGATATTCAGATGGCCATGCTAAAACATAAGGTAATCTTTAAAAAGTTTTGGGACCAAAATCACTCAAGTTTGGGAAATATAAATGACTTAGTGTTTTGAACAGTGAAATTATGTTTTTTTCCAGTAATTTTATGTACTTGATACCAATGAAAAAGAAAGCTTTTTGATATATAATTTTTCTATAAATAGGGCATACTGCTTATTCTTTTATGTCCTGACCCTGGCTTGTAGTCTAAAGTTAAGCAGTTCACCAGTATAAGACCCCAAATCACTAGCACTGAATTAAATATATATGTTTTTTGTAACAGCTTTATTGAGATATAATTATCATATCGTACAGTTCACCCATTTGAAGTGTGTAACTCAGTGACTTTTCATATATTAACAAAGTTATACAATTTTCACCACAGTAAATTTTAGAACATTTTCATCATCCCATAATGAAACCCCATACTCTTTAGCTACATCCCCCAGTCTTCCCTCTCCTCTGCTCTGAACCTTGACAATACCTACACTCTTTGTCTCTGAGGTCATAGATTTGTCTCTATTTCTGGACATTTCATAGAACAGAATTATACAATGATCTGTGGTTCTTAATGTCTGGCTTCTTTCACTTAGCTTACTGTTTTGATGATACATTCATTTATAGAGTGAAGAGATATTTCGTTTCTTTTTATTGTCCAATAGTATTCCTTTCTATGGATATACATGCTTTATTTTACTTAACCATTAATTGATTAATAGACGTTTGGGTTATTTCCACTTTTAGGGTATTATGAAGACTCCTATTGTGAAACTTCATGTACGAGTTTTTGTGTGAACTCGGGCTTTCCTTTCTCTTGGGTATATACTTAGAATTAGAATTTCTGAGTCAGAGTAACTATGTCTAACATTTTCAGGAATCGCCAGGCTGTTTTGCAAAGTCGCTCTACCTTTTTATATTTCCACTAGCAATCTGTGAAGTTTTCAATTTCTGCAGATCCTCGCAAATACTTGTTATTATGTCTTATTTATTATTATAACCATCTTAATAGACATTATTTCTTTTCAAAATATTCCTATGTGGCATCTCATTGTGGTTTAGATTTACATTTTGCTGATGACTAATAATGTTGAAAGCTTTCCAGGTACTTATTGGCCTTACGTATACCCTCTTGGGGAACATGTCTATTCATATCAGTTGCCTGTTGGGTTATCTTTTTATTATTGAGTTGTAAGAGTTCTTTATATATCCTAGATGTCAAATTCCCTATCAGGATATCTAGAATCATGGTGTGGTGCTGTAGGACAAGCACTGGACTACTAATTATAAGGTCAGCAGTTCAGACCCACAATCTGCTCCTTGGAAACCCTATACAGGGACACTATGAGTCGGAATCGACTCGACAGCACTTAACAACAACAACATCAGATACATGATTTGCAAATATTTTCTTTAAGTCAGTGGCTTGATTTTTCATTTTCTTTAGTATCCTTTGAAGCACAAAATTAAACAATTTTTATGATGTTCTGTATTTATGTTTTTGCTTTGGTAACTTTCAAATATGGTGGTATGGTTCAGAACCCATTGCCAAATCCAAAGTCATGAAGATTTACACCTTTGTTTTCTTTTAAGTTCTGTAGTTTTAGCTCATATGTTTATATGTAGTGTGAGGTAAGGATTTAGCTTAATTCTTTTATATGTGAATATATGAATGTTTTGTATGTGACTTTAGCATTGTTTATTGAAAAGTTTTGTTGTCATTGTTGGCTATAAATGTGAGGATTTATTTCTGGGTCCACAGTTCTTTTCCATTAACCTATATGTATCCTGAAGGAGCTTTGGTAGCATAGTGGTTACGAATTGGGCTGCTACTCCCACGGTCATCAATTCAAAACTACCAGCTGTTCTACGGGAGAAAGATGAGTCTTTCTGCTCCTGTAAAGATAAGATTTACAGCCTTGGAAACCCTGTACAAGGTTGCTATGAGTCAGAACCGACTCCATGGCACATAACAACAACAACAATATGTATCTTTGGAGTTATGGAGTAGCACTCTTCGTTAATGTGCTAGACTGCAAAGGTGGTTTGAACCGCAAGGTCAGCAGTTCAGTCTCACCAGTTGCTTCTCAGAAACCCTATACAGGGTTGCTGTGAGTCAGAACTGACTCGGTGACACTTAACAACAACATATGCATCCTTATGCTAGTTCAAATAAAATGTTATAGAAACAGATACTCTGTCATCCTGTATGTTACCAGGAATGGAATAATAAACAGTCAGTGTCTGGTGGACTGTCTTTAACTGGACTCCTGTGAAAATGTTTTGCTTCTTGAAGGAGCCTATGGCCAGTTTATGCTCCACTGGCTCCATGATGATGGGAAGATGGAGTCCCTTCTTTGTCTTGTCTCCATTCAAGCAGTTCGTTTCTCACTTTGAGTCTATCAAATCTTGGTCCTAAGATCTGCTGACTCAGTCTAGTATTTACGAGAAGTCTTCAAAAAGTTGGTGGAAATACACCATTGTCATTTAATTCCATTTTTCTATGAACTTTTAAAGTCCCTTTATACTCCCTTATACTTATTATTAAGTCAATATATTACATAGAATCTATAAATTTCACCGCTAAGGATAGAGAAGATTACATCTGGGCTTTCAGCTTTCTACTTTAGAAATCTAGCGAATCTGTCATCTTGTAATTCACAATTAGATGCTCTTTGACTTGGTTCTTGTGTCGTAACACTGGTGCTCGCTGATCCTCGTGGCACAGATCTACATTCTCAAAATCACAGTTCCCCGTATCCATATTGCTCTACTTAAATACATAGAAAGGAATATTTTATTTCTCAGTGAATAATTTACAGAGGATATATTTTAATCCATTCAAAGACAATTTTCAAGAGTATAGCCCTTAAAAATCAGATCGTATGTAAGCAATTTGGTACTGTCAGATAACAGACAAGTTAGTAATATGAGTTTCAAAATTTCTAAGCTAATCTCTGTGATATGGAGCAGTATTGTGTTACAGCATAAAGATGAAGGTAGTCGTATCTTTCTATACAAGTAACCTGGAAATAAAGGAGAAATTGTATATAATTTCTTAAATGTCCAGAGGATATTAACATTGGCTATGTAACTGAGAAGTGTAAAAATTATAATGCCGTAGGAATTCTGATGCTGCCAGCTCTTTGATACAGATCATATTTTTACACAAATAACACGTATCTTCTACATTTGTTTGTCAACTGCTCCCTCCCTACAGGAGGCATTTTCATAAGCACCGTTAATGCCAATTTTTAAAAAAACATGTTGCTATAAAAAAAATTGGCATAGCACATTTATAAAAATACCTCCCAGAAGGAGGGAACAGTTGGCAAACAAACTTAGAAGGTACACGTTATTTTTGTAAAAATACAGTAATCCTAATCATGAAGACAGGAGTCCTGGCGTTGTGCTGTAAGATAAGCACTGGACTACAAGGTCAGTTTGAACAGCAAGGTTGGCTCATTGGAAACCCGATACAGGGTCGTTATGAGTTGGAAACAGCTTGACAGAATTTAACAATAACAATTATGAGAATGATTCTCATGGCTCTTTGCTATACAGCCTGTGCTGGTTGTTACTGCTCTTCTTTTCAGCAGAAATGACCTGTTTTTGCAACTGAGTAATTTTCTCTGTCTGCTTTCCTCTCTAGAACTGAAAAAGTCTGAAGGCCTCGTTTTGTTTTGTACTGTTTTGATTTCTGTTAGTCCACGATAGCAAGCAGTGTTTCTACAACTACAGTTCCCTCTAAGACTTTGTGAGGTTCCTGTGAACTTTATTGGAGTTCATTTCATTAGAAAAGCCACTCTCACAAAGTATTGAGATAATTTCTTTGCCATTTTGGGCTTTCTGTGAAACTGTTATAAGACAACGCTTTTAAGATTCTTTCATCCTTTAGATCTTTGATGAATTTGAGATGCCACCTTAAATCTTTCTAAGGTGCTAATAATGGAGTTTACAGACATGGTCATGACTTCATCTTTAGACTGTATTTTTCTGACAGAACCCTGGATTTGATCTTAGCTAGAAACCATTTTCTTAATTTAACTTGATTTGACATGTAGAGAAGCTGTGAATGAGAAACAAATAGTTCAACTTGGTAAGTCCTAGTTCCTTTATATTTAACAACCTTTCTTCAAATGATCTCTTGCCTCTAATATTTTACTTTCAGTGACTATGTGGCGAGAGTCTCCTTAATAGTCCTTTTTTTGACTTGCCATTAAGCCCTTGCTGTCAGCCTCTCTGGGGACCATCAGGCTTCTACTAGCCGTATGTTTGAGACCCTTTTGACTTTCAGTCATACTTTTCTCTAGGTCTTTCCAGCTTCTGCCTATCTCCTGGTCCTTTTTTTCTTTTAATGGCAACATCATTGCCTTAGTATTAGTGCCAGTTACAATAACAAGCCAACTCAGAACTTTGTGTCTCAAAGCAGCATTTCTTTTGCTTAGGAATTTGCAGTTTAGGTAACACTCAGTAGGGCCAGTCTATCTCTTCTCCTATATTACAATAGATGTGGGAAGGGATACTGGGGAGGAGGAAGACAGGAAATGATCATAGAAAAATACAAATACAAAATCAAGTGCAGAAATTATGTGGCAAAGATGATGAAAGCTAATAGATTTTTGTGATTCCTTTTGGTTTTAATTTTGTTGATTTTCTGAGTAATTCTAACATTCACATTCTAAGAATCTGTTATAGTACAGAGAACATTTTATTGCAATGAATTTGTTTAAAGATTTGATATTGGCATTGAGTTAGATGATTCTCAGCTTATTTCCTTTATTACCAAACTATATTATTTTATTCATGCAGATTGATGATCTTACAGCAAAACTAGAAACTTCATCTTCAAAATGTCTACATCTGGATGCAAAAAATCAAGCTCTTCGACAGGAGTTATTAGCTATGAAAGCAGTACAAAAGAAATGTGAAAAACTAGAGAAGAATAAAAAGAAGTTGGAACAAGAAGTAGTAAACCTCAAAAGTCATCTAGAGATAAATATGTTAGACCACGGTCAAATAGAACAGTATAAACGGGAGATTGAAGAAAGAGCAAGGCAGGACATAGTAGAAAAGCTAAAAGAAGTCAATCTGTTTCTACAGGTTAACTTATTTATCTGTTATGTGCTTTAATTTGTTAGATTGCAAATTATATATTGAATATATACTGTATGTGTTTCCTTTACTTCCCTTTCAGCAATTTGTTTTGTAAAAAGGTGACAGTTTGTTTTTCCCTTTCAATAAAGCATTTTTTGGTCATTATCATTACTAAATTGATATTTGAAAATAATGATTCTCACTAGAGAATCACTTGATTATTAAGACTGTTGGTAGTGGTGATTGTGTGCCGTGGAGTTGGTTCTAACTCATTGTGAGCCTGTGTAGGATTTCTGAGGCTGTAAATCTTTCTGGAAACAGAAAGCCTCATCGTTTTCACATAAAATGGTTGGTGGATTTGAACAACTGACCTTATGGTTATCAGCCCAACATGTAACCCTACTATGCCACCAGGGTGCCTATTATTAAGACTAGTTGCCGTAAAACAAGACTACTAGGAGGAAAAGAAAAAAGCTTAGGATGTAAAAAATGCACCGTATTCTTTTTTCTTTTTCAAAGCTTTTATTGTGTATTGAGTAAGTGAAGGCTTACAGGGCAGATCACCATTTTTACATTCAGCGAATCATTGTAATGATTACAGTCCCCTCCATGCACCCTTAGCCAACAGTATTTACCCCTATTGCATTTTTTTTTTTTTTTGATGTACACATACCATATTGTAAATATATATTCATTTAAATGTCCAAAGGGCACATTTTGCAAGCCAGCCTCCTGCCCACAGGCACACTGCTTTACTCAGTCCATGGGCCTTGGGTCCTCTGCTGCTCTGTCTCTCTGTGCCATCGCCTCCGCCATCATCTCTGTTAGCGCTGCGTTTCTGGTCAGGATCCCTCCTTCCTCTCATGTTCTTCTCTTTGGTTTATTCTTAAATTTATATTCCATTTAAAAAATTGATACTGTTATTCTCTGAATTATCAGATTATATGAGTAATAGTATAAGAATGATTCAACATATTTTATAATTTAGATTTAACTCAGTCGATATTGATGATAAATATTTTAAACCTTACCTTCCATTTTTACATATTTAAAGTGTTCTAGGAATCACTGACTAAGAACTAAAGGAAACAAATAAATTATAATTATTCATGTTACAATTATTTTTTAATGTATCCTTTTCATTTGTTTTAGACTCAAGCAGCTTCTCATGAAAACTTGGAGCAGTTAAGAGAGAATAACAATGCTTCAATCAGAAGTCAAATGGAACTCAGAATTAAAGATCTAGAATCTGAACTCTCTAAAATGAAAGTTTCCCAAGAAGATTCTAATAAAACAGAATTGGAAAAATATAAGCAACTCTATTTAGAAGAATTAAAAGTTCGAAGAGCATTGTCAAATAAATTAAACAAGTAAGTCAAAATAACAGAACCATGAAAAATAAATTTAATTCATTAATATGCTTCTCAAGCATTATTTTTGAGAGTATAGTGGCTCCATACCCTAAGCACTGGACTGTGAATTACAAGGTCCTTGGCTTGAGCCTGCTAACTGCTCTGTGGGAGAAAGATGAGTCATTGAAAACCCTTTCTGGGATTTCTATGAGTCAGGACCTACTCGGTATTACTTAACAACAACAAAGGATAATTTTTAGTGAATCAGGTTCATGAGGTTAGTAAGAAATGAAAGCTAGTTAGACAATATAGTTTTGGAAAATAATGTTAGTGAATAAATTTAAAAATGTTAGTCTGGGACAGTTTGCCTCCTTTTTTAGTTTTACATGGTTTTATTATTTTTTTCTTTAATATTCTCATATAGTAAATCTGATCCATTAGTTTAAAGCTAATTGGTTTTGAAACTTTATACAAGTTTTAGATTGCAAAATTGCTGTCAGCATTCCCTAAGAAATAGTAAGGAATTGAACTATTTTTTGGAATATGAATCCTGGTGGCAAAAATGGTTAAGTGCTTGGCTTCTAACTGAAGGTTGGTGGTTTGAACCTCCCCAGTGACTCCACGGAAGAAAGACCTAACAGTCTGCTTTCATTAAAAAAAAAAAAAAAAAAAAGCAAAAGCCAGTAACTCATGGGGCAGTTCTTCTCTGTCAGATGAGGTTGCTATGAGTCAGAATCAACTCAATGGCACCTAACAACAACCCATCCAAAACCCAAATCCATTGCTATCAGAGTAGAACTGCCCCACAGGGTTTCCAACTATAATGTTTTTGGAAGTAGACTGCCACATCTTTCTCATGGGAGTGAGTGGTGGGTTCAAACTGCTGACCTATCAGTTAGGAGCCAAGTGCTCACTGCTGACAATAGCCACCTTGGCACATCCTGCATGGATGGCACTTTGTCAATTAATTTTTTTTAACTTTTACTAACAGTAGACGGCGCACTGAGACCATCCTTTACTGTTTTCTTCTCTATATAAAGGCATATATGTGAAACATTAACACAGATGTGAAGGAAATTATAGGCATTTTGGTATGATGTTATAGGGTGATCACTGGACTGCTAACTGCAAGGTCCGCAAGAGACAGATGAGGCTTTTGCCTCCATAAAGATGTGCAGTTTTGGAAACTCTATACCGGGTAACTATGAGTCAAAATCAATTTGATGGCAGTAAGTTTGAGGGGTTTTTCTGAGTTGAAGGGACGTCTAATTCACAAAGTGGATAAAGTAATAGCTTGATCTGTCTGAGAGAGTGTGTAGAAGATAGAAAGGGTAGGTTCCACCTCTGATGTTTTTTGAACTAATTGCCATTTTGAACTCTTTTTAATCTTTGTAAACACCTATTCCACTATCTCGTTCTTCCTTAGAGGTTGTTGCTCTGAATTGTTCCTAAATGTCAAGTACTTAATTTCTCTGAGTTAATGGGTAAATGAACTGACTAACTAAGTACAAGTATTTCTAATGGCATCTTAAATATCTTGTAAGTAAAGCCATTCCAGAAGTTGGCAAATGTTACCTTTTAGACCATTTCAACACTACAAGCTATTTCTCTCCCCTTCCTACTTTGTTTGAGTTACTTGTTCATTGGAATTCCCCCTGCAAATAAGTGTACTTCTTTAAAATAATTTTAAACCTGTAATTGTATGTGGGAGACAAGTTCTGACAGGTTATCAGTGTTAAAACACTGTTTAATGTGAAATTCCATTGACTAGTATGGCAATATTTTCTAAAACTGCACTTGATATAGGAATCATTTAGGGAATAATGAAATACCAATACTCATTTGTCTTTTGTAATCTTCACAGAACTAATGAGAGGCTAGCAGAGATCAGTACCAAACTTCTTGTGGAGAAACAACAGAATAGATCTTTGCTTAGCACTCTCACAATGAGACCAGTCCTGGAGCCGCCTTGTGTTGGAAATGTTAATAACAGTTTAGTGCTCAATAGAAATCTTATGCCCAGAGAAAAATTAGCAATTCCTACCTCAAGCCCACAGCCTTCAAATAACAGCATGGAAACCTACTTGACTAAGGTGTGTTATATTTTTTTCATTAGGTTTTAGTAGTTTGGTGTGAAATACTGAACTGTTTAATTGACGTGCATATTAAGGGAAAATTAATAATTATCTGTGTAAGAAAGAGACAGACGTTTCACAAAATGTTTTCAAGTTTCTGAATGTCTTACTTTAAGGAAAACAGTAAGTCCTATTTTTCCATGTACTTAACATTTAATGGTTGTTACATCTCTCACCATTGCATGAACTTTAACTTTGCCTCTTGACACCATTGTTGTGCTAATAGACCACTGATATGCACTTTGCTAATTTTCAGTTTCACAGTTCACACTTTAGTTTCACTGTCCAGTGAATGAGCGTTTTTTTTTGTCCTATATATCAGAAGTAATTTTAGTTTTACTGTTTCCTAATTCAGTGATGCATTATTATAAGATATATCACTACTTGATTTTATAGTACATAGAACTCTTTTCTCCAAAAAAAAAAATATTTTTTAAGAATTCAGACTTAAAAAATTTATAAAATATATCGTTAATTTAAAACAATTTTCTGTTCCAAGACTTTTTTGGTACCTGTGTTCATATCCTACATTTAGTAAATGTGTGCCATACAATACTCAATAGTATTTATTGTATATTGATTTTGGATTTTTGGAACATTACTGACACTTTCAAGAGGCCACTCTTGGAAACCTGTGCAGGGTCACTATGAGTTGGAACTGACTCGGTGACACACTACAATACTTCCACTTTCAAAATGTTTCAGGTTATTTAAGTAATATTTCTATTTCCCAAATGTCCATTTAATTTAGCAAAATTTTTCTAAAGATTATCATAGAAATATCTGAAAACTAAAACAATATTCATAAGATGTTAACTTTTTACATGCTAGAACATTGTATCTCCACAGAATCTATTGAGTCACATTTGTTCCAAACGAAAAATAGTCTCCCTATTTATATCACCAAGGCAAAGCTTATCTATCCTAAATTTTAACTGTGACTTCTAGATATTTGCTTATATAAGTGGGATCATACAGTATTTGTCCTTTGGCATTTGACGTCTTTTCAGCTACATAATGCTTTCAAGGTCCTCCATCTTGCAACATGTATCAGGACTTCATTTCTCTTTACGGCTGAGCAGTAATCCCATTATGTGTATTTTACCACATTTTGTGTATTTGAACCTGTTGCTGATGGATAGTTTGGGGGCTTCCATCTTTGCCCATTTGACTGTTGTGAAAAGTGCTGCATAGGGAATGCAGATTTCTGGTGCAGTCTTGTCTTCTCTTCTGAGGATGTGCATTGGGTTGGAAACGCTGGGTCATCTGGTAGTTCTAAGGGAGTGTAGTGATTCTGTAGGATAAGCACCGGATTGCAAAACCACAAAGTAGGTGGTTTGAGCTCACCAGACGCTATCCAGATGAGACTTACTGTTCCCGCAAAGATTTATAGTCTCAGAAACCCTATACCAGAGTCCTTTGAGACAGACCTGACTCCATGGCACTTAACAACAACAACACCATAGTTCTGAACAAAATTAAAACAAGTCCACTTAGCCAAAATATAACATTGAATATATACCAGCTGAATTTAGAGACCACCTCAAGAACAGATTTGACATATTAGATACTCATGACCAAAGACCAGAAGAGCTGTGGGATGACATCAAGAACATCATACAGGAAGAAAGCAAAAGGTCATTAACAAGACAGTAAAGAAAGCAAAGACCAAAATGCATCCCAAAAGAGACTCCGAAACTTGCTGTTGAGCTTACAGAAATTGAAACAAATTGAAGAAATAATGAAGTAAAACAGCTGAACAGAATATTTCAAAGGGCAGCACAAAAAGACATAATCAAGTATTATAATGAAATGTGCAAAGACCTGGAGTTCGAAAACCAAAAGGCATGCTCAGCATTTCTCAAGATGAAAGAACTGGAGAAAAACTCAAGCCTCAACTTGCAATATTGAAGGATTCTAAGAACAAAATATTGAATGATGCAGAACGAATATACAGTCACGGAACCAAAAAGAAATGGTCTATTTTCAACCATTTCAAAAGGTAACATACAATCAAGGACTGTTGATACTGAAGTAAGAAGTGCATGCTGCATCGAAGGCATTTGTGAAAAATAGGGCTCCAGGAATTGATGGATTGCAAATAGAAATGTTTCAACAAACGGATGCAACGTTGGAGGTCTATGTCAGGAAATTTGAAAGACAGCTAGCTATCTGTCCAACTGATTGGAAAATACTCATATTTGTGCTAATTCCAAAGAGTGGTGACCCAATGAAATGTGGAAATCATTGAACAATATCATTAATATCACATGCAAGTAAAATTTTGCTGAAGAGAATTTAAAAAATGGTTGCAACAATATATCAACAAGGAGCTGCCAGAAATTCAAGCTGGATTCAGAAGAGGATGTGGAATGAGGGATAACATTGCTGATGGCAGATGGATCTTGCTAAAAAGCAGAGAATACTAGAAAGATGTTTACTTGTACTTTATTGACTAAGTAAAAGCTTTTGATTATGTGGATCATGACAAGCTATCGATAACATCGTGGAGAATGGTATTCCGGAACACTGAATTTTGCTCAAGAAGAACGTGCACATAGACTGAGAGGCAGTTGTTAGAATAAAACAAGGAGATACTGAATGGCTTAAAATCAGGAAAGGTATGTACCAGGGTTTCATCTTTACACCATACTTGTTCAATATGTCTGCTGAGCAAATAATCTGAGAAGCTGGATTATATGAAGAATGTGGCATCAGAATTGGAGGAAGACTCATTAACAACCTGTGATATAGGTGAAACAACCTTGCTTGCTGAAAGTGAAGAGGACCTAAACTACTTACTGATGAAAATCAAAGACAGTAACCTTCAGTATGGATTACACCTCAAAGTAAAGAAAACAAAAATCCTCACGACTGGCCCAATAAACATCATGATAAATGAAGAAGAGATTTAAGTTACCAAAGACTTCATTTTGTTTGGATCTACAAGTCAACACTCATGGAAGCAGCAGTCAGGAAATCAAATGATGTATTTATTGCATTAGGCAAATCTGATGCACAAGCCTTCTTTAAAGTGTTTAAGAGCAAAGATATTTGAAGTCTAAGGTATACCTGACCCAAGCCATGGTCTTTGCGATTGCCCCATATGCAAGTGAAAGTCAATAATGAATAAAGAAGATTGTAGAAGAATAGAGTCTTAGCTTTATTACTCACACATAATAACTGAGGAGAGGGATGTGGCTTAAATGTGCAGCCACAATAGGCTTGCTGATACTTCATCCCAAGTTAGGCACAGTTGTAGGCAGAGGAAACAACTGTTTTCTCAGAGGCAGGCTACTTATTACATAGTTGAAAACAGACCTGAATTTGTTACTGGGGGCAGACACATCTTTTTAAAAAAAGAGCGTTCACAAGATGCACAGCCAAACAAGCACTCTCAGTTCCTTCTCCCAGATTCATCCATTACATAAATTTCCTTTGAATTATGGTGTTGGCAAAGAATATAGACTATGTCATGGACTTCTAGAATAACAAACAAATCAGTCTTGGAAGGAGTACAGTCAGAATGCTCTTTAAACACAAGGATGACAAAACTTTGTTTCATATACTTTGAACATGTTATCAGGAGGGACAGTTCTTCCTGGAGAAAGACATCATACTTGGTAAAATAGAGGGTCAGTAAAACAAAGAAGACCTTCAACGAGTTGGGTTGACACAGTGAGTGGTTGCAACAGTGAGCTCAAACATAGCGAGGGTGGTAAGGATGGCGCAGAACTGGGCAGTGTTTCCTTCTCGTATGTAGAATTGCTGTGACTCAGAACTGACTCAGTTGCACCAAATAACAACAATAAAATATGGATACATATGTACGTTGTTGTGGTTAAGTACCATGGAGTCAGTTCCTACTCATAGCAACCCTGTACAGGGTTTCCAAGGCTGTAAATCTTTACGGGAGCAGAAAGCCTCATCTTTCTCCCGCGAAATAGCTGGTAGTTTCAAACTGCCGATCTTGAGGTTAGCAGCCCGATTTGTAACCAGAGCTCCTTATACGTATGTATGTATGTATGTATATATATACATACATACATATATATATATATATATACATACATACATATATATATGTATGTATGTATTTTTTTTTTCTGCTCCTGTAAAGATTTACAGCCTCTGAAACCCTGTGTTGGGTCTCTATGAGTCGGAACCGACTTCACGGCACATAACAACAACAATATACACATACATGCTCAATCATATTTTAAAAGGTTCATGAAAAATTAAATTAAAAGGTAATGAAAAAATTTGACAGACTTTTTGAAGGTCCCACATATATTTGTTTGCAATACTAGAAAGTCATGAATCAGAGAACCTAAATTTGAAAATCGATTCTAACCTCTGCTTTTCTTTCCTTCAAGAAATTTTTTTGTAATTTTTGTATTCAATTGAATAAAGTGTGACAGCCAAAATATAGATTTCATAATATTTTCACTATATCTTTTGTAGTAGAATTTTCATGTGACATTAAGACAGTGTCTCTTTCTTCATTTTATGTGCTTAAGACTGCTGAAAAATTAATGGCACAGACATACTTTAAGATTTTAATTTCTAAAAGTATGGAAAAGTTCATTTTCTTTTTAAGGAGAAATCTATTTTAAAAACTGATTTAATTTTTATAAAAGGCTGTGTTTTGTTAGGAATTGCAAATAATGTGTTTGGTGTAAAATATGACTTGTATAATTTAATCTTTGTGCCAATAATATTAAACATCATTCTTGTAAAACAATGCATATTTAATAAGCCAGTATTTGGATTTTTATCATATTAATTCAAGCAATATTTTGTATAGTTTTCTCTCTTTTTGAAAATGAAGATAAGTGGGACATTTACTTAATTTGCAAGTATTATTTAATCAATTTCCAAGTTAGATTAGCCTCTAAAGCATTATTTAAATTATTACCACATTTTATAAAGATATATATTATTGCTAGTTGTCTGTTATTTAATGTAAACATTATAAATAATATTTGACTTATTTCAGATGCAGCAGGAGTTGGAAAAAAATATAACTAGAGAACTAGAAGAAGGTATGTTGGCAAAAATTATTAATTAAATTTAGATGTTGATTAATTAAGTTGTAAATGATAAATGGTGTCCCTTCATTGTTTGGATAATAGATGCTATATTGAATATTCTTTTATATACATGTAAGGAAAGATAATATAGAATACATATTTAGATGAAGACTGTAATTATTCCTAATACCTTTAATCATGCTCCATATTTTTTTTTAAAATGTTAAAGTTTTGTGGATCCCTTTTTGTTTTATTTCTGGCTATACTCTTCCTTAGCTTCTGCCTTCTATGTGAACTGTCAGCCTGAACACTGAAATTATGCTTAGAACATGTAGGCATCAGCAGTTTTGATGTTTACAGTAGTGATAAAAGGCCAAACAGATAGATTTATTCTAGTACTAGTCAAACAATTACAACTCAGAGAGCTCTCACATGACCACTTGTCTGTCAGTTTATTGTACTCTGGTGGCTTGCATGTTGTTGTGATGCTGGAAGCTATACTCTTGGTACTTTAAATACCAGCAGGGTCACCCATAAAGAACTCTGGTACCATAGTGGTTACGAGTTGGGCTGCTAATCTCATGGTCAGCAGGAGAAAGGTGGACTTTCTGCTCCTTTAAAGATTTACAGCCTCGGAAATGCTATACAGGGTTGCTGTGAGTCAAACAGACTCCAAGGCACATACACACACACACACACACACACACACAAAGGGTCACCCATGGTGAACAGGTTTTAGCGGAGCTTCCAGACAAGACAGACAGGAAAAAGGAAAAGCAGACTACTTCTAAAAGTTTAGCAACTAAAAACCCTATGAATAGCAGTGGAACATTGTCAGACATAATGCTGGAAGATGAAAATGTTATGAATGGCACCAGATTATTGTCAGATATAGTGTTGGAAAATGAGCCCCTGAGGTTGGAAAGCACTCAAAATACAGCTAGGAAAGAGCTGCCTCCTCAAAGTAGAGTTGACCGTGATGACATGAATGGAGTAACGCTTCCTTCCATAACCTTCATTTACTGATGGGCACAACTCAGAATGAAGTAAGACAGTTTGCAAACATCCATTAGTAATTGGAACCTGGACTGTTAATGAATCTAAGAAATAACAGGGACTATTAGGAATCCAAAGTATGAATCTAAGAAAATTGGAAGTTATAAAAAATGGAACATAAATAAAGAACAATAGCCTAGGTATAGAGTGAGCTGAAACAGATTGGTATTGACCATTTTGAATCTGACAGTCCTATGGTTTACTATGCTGACAATGAAAAATTCAAGAGGAATGGTGTAGCAATCATCATCAAAAAGAACATTTCAAAATTTATTCTGAAGTTCAGCGCTCTCTGTGATAGGATAATATGGATATGCCTACAAGGAAAGGTTGCTATGGGTCAGTACTGACTCAGTGGCACCTAACGACAACAAGGAGGAACAGTTAATACCGTTTTTCAAATTTACACACCAACAATTAAAGCCAATGATGATGAAATTAAAGAATTCTGTCTTCTTCATTCTGAAATTGAAGACCGATGACTAACTTGTTGCAGAGACCTTTTTTAAACAACTTAAAAGATGACTATACACATAGACCTCATCAGATGGAATACACAGAAGTCAAATTCACTACATCTATGGAAAGACAGCATGGAGAAGCTCCATATCATTAGCCAAAACAAGTCCAGGGCAGACTGGAACAGACCATTAATTGCTCATATGCAAATTCAGGCTGAAGCTGAAGAAAATTCAGACAAGTCCACAAGAGCCAAAATATGACCTTGATCATATCCCACCTGAATTTAGAGATCATTTCAAGAACAGATTTCATGTATTAGACAGATTGAAGACTTAGAAAACTTGTGGCATGACATGAAGAACATCATACAAGAAGAAAGCAAAAGGTCACTAAGAAGACAGGGAAGAAAGAAAAGACCAAAATGGATGTCAGAAGAGACAATGAAGCTTGTTTTCCAACATGATGTGCTGGTGGTGGTTGTGTGCCGTGGAGTCCCTGCATAGGGTTTCCGAGGCTGTAAATCTTTATGGGAGTAGAAAGCCTCATCTTTCTCCTTCAGAACAGCTGGTAGATTAGAACTGCTTGATCTCGAGATTAGCAGTCCGACTTGTAACCACTATGCTACCAGAGCACCTTGTTCTTCCAGCAGAGATGCTAAAAAAGATGGAAGAAAAGGAATTTAAAAGAGCTGAATAGAAAATTTCAAAGGGCAGCTCAAGAAGACAAAGTCAAGTATTATAATGAAATAGGCAAAGATGGAGTTAGGAAACCAAAAGGTCCAGCATTTCTCAAGATGAAAGAACTGAAGTAAAAATTCAAGTCTTGAGTTAGAATATTGAAGGATACTATAGGCAAAATCTGAGAAGTTTGATTATATGAAGAAGAATGTGGCATCAGGATTGGAGGAAGATTTATTAACCTGCAATATGCAGATTACATAATTTTACTTGTTGAAAGTGAAGAGAACTTAGAATACTTGCTGATGAAGATCAAAGACCACAGCCATTGGGTTGCACCTCATTGTTAAAAAAACAACAACAACAAGAACTTCCCACTGGACCAATAATGAAAAGTGGAGATAAGATTGAAGTTGTCAGAGACTTCATTTTGCTTGGTGGTGGTGACGTGCTGTGGAGTCAGTTCTGACTCAAAGCGACCCTGTACAGGGTTTCCGAGGCTGTAAATCTTTACAGGAGCAGACAGTTCACATCTTTTTTCTGCGGAACAACTGATAGTTTCGGACTGCTGACCTTGAGGTTGCAGTCTGATTCATAATCACTACGCTACCAGAGAGAGTCTTTGCTTGGATCTAGTATCAAAACTCACAGAAGCAGCTATCAAGAAATCAAATTTGCATTAGGCAAATCTGCTTCACAAGAACTCTTTAAAATGTTCAAGAGCAAAGACATCAGTTTGAGTACTAAGGTGTGCCTGACCAAAGCCAAAGTATTTTCAGTAGCCTCATAAACATGTGAAAGTTGTACAGTGAATAAGGAAGAGACTATAGAAGAGTTGATGCACTTGAGTTATGGAGTTGGAGAAGAATATTAAAAGTAACATGGACTGCCAGAAGAACAAATAAATGTGTTCTGGAAGAAGTACATCTGGAGTATTTCTTAGAAGCTAGGATGGTGAGACTTTGTTGCTTATATTTTGGATACATTATCAGAAGGGATCAATCAGTCCCTGGAGAAGGACATCATGCTTGGTAAAGTGGAGGGTTGGCGAAGAAGAGGAAAACGAGATGGACTGGCATAGTGGCAGCAGCAGTGGGCTCAGCGTAATGACATTTGTGAGGATGGCACAAGACTGGGCAGTGTTTTGTCACTATGAGTCACAACCATCTCGGCAGCACCTAACAATAACAACATGGGCAAAATATTGAATGATACAAAAAGCATCAAAAGAAGATGGAAGCTATACACAGAGTCATGGTACTGAAAAGAAATGACCTTGTATACATGTGAAAGCTAGACAGTTAATAAGGTAGACTGTAGAAGAATGGCTGCATTAAAGTTAAGGTGTTGGAGAAGAATATTGAAGACTTCTAGAAGAACAAACAGGTCTATATTAGAAGAAGTACAGCCAGAATGCTTGTTAGAAGACAGGATGTTGGTCTTTCATATTTCAGGCATGTTATCAGCAGGGACCAGTCCCTGGAAATGGACATCATGCTTGGTGAAGTAGAGAGTCAGCAAAAAATACGAAGACCCACAGTGGCAACAGCAGTGTTCTCACGCATAACAACAATTGTGAGAATAGTACAAGACCAAAGCGGTGTTTCATTCCTGTTGTACATAGGGTCGCTGTGAGTTGGAGCCAACTCGATTGCAGCTAGCAACAGCAATGCTTGACAGGTGACATTTTAAATTGGATAATTCACTTGATCATTGGTTTCCTTTTGTCCTTGTATTAAATCCCAAATTCTTTATCATGGAATAAAGACAAATCACTCTGGTTCTTGCCAAGTTATCCAGCCTGGTCTCTTGGCTATTGCCCTTACTCTCCTCTTTTGATGCAATGTATAGTCAGGCTTCTTGTTGTCGTCAGTTTAAACTCCTTATCATTTCACAGTGATCTTCCTCACCTCTGGCTCTGCATATGCTTCTTCCCTTTATCTGGAATAATTTTCATTTTTCCTTACATATGTCTTCTACCAAAAGCCTTAATAATATTGACATAAAACTGGGATAGATGTTCCTCCTATGCAGTCTGTTGTTTTTGTTAAGTGTTGTTGAGTTGACTCTGACTCATAGCAACCCTGTATAGGATTTTTAAGGAGTGACTGGTGAGTAGAAATGCCAACCTTGCAGTTCAAACTGACCTTGTAGTCCAGTGTTTATTTACTGTACAGCACCATACTAGGTCTGCGTTCTGTTAGTGCCCTATTTATTCTTTCCTTCTTCTTAACTTTATATTGTGAATTTAGTGAAGATTTACAGGCAAGATCATCAGTTTAACATCCAACAAACCCTAAAAGTGTTTCATCTCACTGATTGCCATCCCCTCCATGCAACAACAGTTATCCCACTTCCTCCCTGTGCTTCCTGTTTCCATTCCACCCTCCTTCCCATCCCCTGTCCTTAGGTGTATGTTGCCCTTTGGATTTTGAATGATTGACCAGTAACGTTTTTTTGTTTGTTTTGTTTGTTTGTTTTTCATTTAACAGTATTTGCTTCTATTCCCTCTTTTTTTTTTTAATGTACACAAAAGTACTCGGAATATATAATCATTTAAACAACCAAAGGTGTTAGTGCCCTATTTGTATGTCTATCATGGTGTATACCAGGGCCTTCACGAAGTTTGTGGGGAAATGGTGTTAGAAGTTACTGGAATTATCCCATACACTTCTTTTTTCTTTTTTAAAATCTTTTATTGTGAATTATGTGATAGTTTACATGGGAGAACATTAGCTTTACATTCATCCTATCGGATATCATTTCATTGCCATGGTTACAGTCCCCTCCATGCATCATCAACCTGCCCCCTGGTTTTCAACACACAGCCCCTCTCCCTCTCTGAGTCTTATAGTCCTCCCATATATATATATTTTTTAAGGTTTTTATTGTGGATTGAGTGAAAGTTTACAGGGCACATCATCAGTTTCACATTCGGCCATTCATATGACTTGTTTCATTACATTGATTACAATCCCCTCCATATATCATCAGTCAACAGTGTTTCTCTCTATCCTCTTTGGCTTTTGTAAAGGGGGAAAACTTTGCCTTTTTGGAATTTACAGTCTCGGCTTTTAGGGAAGGTTTTTACATTTATCTGTGGATATCCAGGGCTCATGTATGCGATTACTAACAAGCATACCTGAATAATCAGATAAGGGACAGTTTGCTATGTCTGCTAGGTGACTAAAGTCTGATCCTCAGAGCCAATGGTTTGGACGGTCAACAACGCTTGGGCCCACAGAGCCTTGAACTCCTGGCTGGGTCTGCACGGTCTACCTCCGTTTCCCCCTTATACTTTTGAAAGTCCCCTCATATGATTCTATATGGAAATTGTCTGCTCCATCTGTTTGTTTTTAGGTTATAGTACACAATTGTGGAGGGACAGGCTTTGTTATTTTCATCTTCTCATTCCAGTGTTTATTATAGTGTATTAGCACATGGTTATTGAATAAGTGAAGGAAGAATAAGAAAATGGAAGCCCTGATACCTGAGCGTAATAGCAATTCACTGTGTAAATAAGGCAATTATATTTCATTGTAATCTTGTATTTTGTACTATAATCATACTTTTTTTTAAATTTTTACTAACACTGATAAAGTTCTCAAATTTAAACTGCCTTATTCTTCATTAACTACGAAGTATTTGGGAAAATATAACCCCTTGCTTTTCTTTCTAGCTGCTGCTGAATTTGAATCTGGATCCTGTAGAGCTTCTCCTCTAGGATCCACTGATGAGTCAAATCTAAATCAAGACTTACTTCTGAAAACGTCGCAAGAATATGTGCAAATTTTAAAGAAAAATTATATGATCTGACAGATAATAATAAAAATTTATTTACTAGAATATTTATATACATTTTAATGGTTTGCTATGTAATGTATGACATGTTGAAAATCTTTATTAAAAGAAAATATTTTTGTACAAATTATGTTTGATGAAAATTTATATAGTATTTTTTTTTAACCACAGGGACTTTATTATTCCCAACACAGGGTGTAATGGGAGGCGGCTTTGGGCACCCCCTACTTGCCGGCGATGAGTGGGTTCCGCAAGACCACAATGACAGAGCCCCACGTAGGAACATCTTGGAGATGTAGCGGTCCTTGTTGACGGGCTTGGACTTCTTCTTGCCCTTGCCACTCTTGGGGACTTCGGTCCACATCTTTCACATTCTCCAGCACCATGTTGCAGTGCCTTTCGAAAGCCTTGACGGGGCCCAGCAGTTTCTTGAGATGAGCACTTGGGTGTTGTTCTTGACCGACAGCGTAAGCACCAACAGGGGCCCGGTGTTAAACTCCTCCTCCTCCGTCTTCTGCAGCTCCTCTGGGGTCATCTCACTCTTGGGCTTGTTGAGGAGGCTCCGTTCTCAAACCCATCAAAAGTCTAACATTTTCCCTTCGAATGTCTGCCTCCACACCGGTTTGCTATCAGGAAAGGTATTCACCCCTTCCAGCCGTTAGTCGGCCAAATTTACACCTTCAACCCCACTCCCCTCTCCCATTCCTGATCTGGCCTCACATAGTGCTGGCAGCGTTGTCTATTGTATTTTATAAGATGAAACTTTATAGCTTTGGCATCTATAGATGTCTTTTAAACTGATTTTGCAAATGAAAACCAGCAGTATTGAGTTTTATATACACAACCCCCCCTTAAAAAACAACAACCAGGTGCCGTTTCATTCGATTCTGATTCCTGACAGCCCTGTGTGTGTAAAAGTAGAACTCTGCTCTTCAGGACTTTCAGTAGCTGATTTTTCAGAAGTAGATAGTCAGGACTTTCTTCTGAGGTGTCTCTGTTTGGATTAGACGATATGATCTTACAGTTCGCAGCTGAGTGCATTCATTACCTGTTTGCACAGCTGAGAGACTTTGCATGCTCAAACTACCCAAAATGCCAACTGTTTACACAGCACTCTAAAACCAAATTGTCATTAGCACTTCAGTGGATATAATTGGTTACTTCTTTATAGTTTCCAATTTTTATTGCTGTATCTGGACCTAAAGATTTAGATACCATTCTTACATATTGGTGCTATATCCATTTCAATATTTGGAGGTATTGCTATCAAACTTATGTATAATTTTAATATTAACCACTGATATATAGATCTTTTCTCATAGAGAAATTGACTTAATTTTTTCTATTTTTTTATTACGTTTTTGAAAACAGTCTTAAAATTAAAGATCAGTTGCCAAATTTTAGTACAAAGAACATCTCCCCACTGAACCATTGGACAGTAAATTGCTAATGTTTCTCATCACCTTTGATTGCTTCAGCCTGATTAGTGTATATGCCCTACAAACAAGGATAGTTTAGATAACTACCATACAGCCAGAAAATGACCATGAACAGAACAATAAGTCAAAAAGTATTGCTATAAAATCATAGACCCCTTTATTAAACAAAAAAACCCTAAAATATGGACTAGAGAGTGACGTGTCCAGCTGATAAGAAGAGAAGGCATATGCACAAGAACACCCGCATTTGCAGAAAATACCCACTTGACCTGGCTTCAATGGCTGGATGATCAGAACTCAACTAGAAGAAGAAAGGAGAAAAAACGAGTAATCTGATACTATTTGATGAACTTGACCTACACGTATGGATGCAATAGCTCAAAAGAGGGAACAAATCTTTACAGGGAGGATCCTTCCCACCGCCTTCATACACAGAGTACACAGGGATGGGCAACTTGGACATTGGCTACACAAAAGGGGGTAGGGGGGGCTACAAAGGCAAGAAGTGACTGGCTTACAAGCTTTCATATGGGAGCCTAGATCCAGAGGACACGGAGGAAGGTAGACTCTCCACTGAGTAGTATCCAATCTGTCTTGGCGGGGCTAATGAAAGGAGATGGGGATAGCACTCATGTGGCACAACAGTGAATAATCACTATCAGGACTGACTGTGAGGTTGGAAATGTAAAGGTAGATGTTTTGTAGCAAAAGGAGAAGAGTGGTTGACTTTGCAGCCCAGGAGCAAAGGTCACTGGGACCATCAAGGGAGAAGAGCGGAGAGTGGGACCCTACCCAGAGAAACAGTGATGCCAGAGATGGAGGCAGAGACAATGACATGGAGAGATGAAGCAGCTGGGGACTGTAGACCCAGAGAGGGAGAAGGGCTGTGTGCTGACAACCACGGGCAGGCTTGTAGTGTATACTCTTTGGTTGGTTGATGATGCACGGAGGGGACTGTAACCATGGCAATGAAACGATACACAACAGGATGAATGTAAAGCCACTTCTCCCATGTAAACTATCATATAATTCATAATATAACATTAAAAAAAAAAAAAGAAGACGAAAAGAGAAAAACACCAAAATATGAAGCTTTTGTTTCTCAACATACCGTTAATCGGTGCTGGTGGTGCTGGTGGTGGGCCATTGAGTTGGCTGTTTTTGCCATCCTGGAGAGGCTCAAATCATGTTCCTTTGAAATGTTCTTGAGATTTGGGGAAAAATATTCATAGAAGTTAGCAAGGGCAAGATCAGGGCTGTCGGGTGGATAGGGCAAGATTTCCCAGTGAAATTCTTTTAAGACAGCCCTTGCTACCCTTGAAGAATGAACAGGTGCAATGTTGTAACGGAAAACAATTCCTCAGTATAACTTTCCTGGCCTTTTTCTCACCAATGCAGTTTTCAGTTTTCTTGAAACTTCTTCCTAATAAGCTTCTGAGATCGTCCTGTGTCCTTTGGGAAAATCTACCAACATTACCCCTTTGGTATCCCAAAAAACAATTGTCAGCATTGTTTCAGCTGATCTCTTTGCCTTGAATTTAACTGGTCCAGCACACTGTCTGGGAAGTGACTGTTTTGATTGGACCTTTTTCTAATGGTAATGCTCCCATTGTAGGTAAAACTGTCTGCAAAGATGTACAAGGAGTACAGTCCCATGGAGTACTCATGGCATCCTTGGAAGTAGAATCTGCAGCTTTTAGAACTGCTAAAGGTCTCTGCTAAAGGTTTGCTCTTGGCTACTAAACAAAAGGTTGGGAATTCAAATGCACCCAGTGGAGCTGCACAAGGAAAACCTGGCAATCTGCTTCTGAAAAGAATATAGTTAAGAAAACCCCATGGAGCAGTTCTACTCTGTAGCTCATTGGGTTGCTATGAGTGAGAATCGACTAGATGATAAGTTTGGTTTTGATTTAGGGACTACCAAGGTGGATCAAAGACCACAGCCTTCGGTATGGATTACATCTCCATGTAAAGAAAACAAAAATCCTCACCACTGGACCAATAAACAACATCCTTGTCAACAGAGAAAAGATTGAAGTTGTCAAGGACTTCATTCTTCTTGGATCAACTATCAACACTCATGGAAGCAGCAGTCAAGAAATCAGACGAGATATTTCATTAGGCAAATCTGCTGCACAAGACCTTTTTAAAGTGTTGAAGAGCAAAGATGTCAGCTTGAGGACTAAGGTGTACCTGACCCAAGCCATGGTATTTTCAATAACCTCATATGCATGTGAAAGCTGGACGGTGAATAAGGAAGACCGAAGAATTGAAGCTTTTGAGTTATGGTGTTGGAGGAGAATATTGAAAGTACCATGGGTTTCCAAAAGAATCAACAGATCTTTGTTGGAAGAAGTGCAGCCAGAGTTCTTGGAGGCCAGGATTGCCAAACTTCGTCTCTCATACTTTGTACATATTGTCAGGAGGGACCAGTCACTGGAGAAGGATATCATGTTTGGAAAGGTGGGGGGTCAGAGAAAAAGAGGAAGACCCCTAGCATCCGTGGGCTCAAGTGTGGCAACAATTGTGAGGTTGGCTAAGGACAGTGTTTCTTTCTGTTGTACATAGAGTCTCTATGTGTCGGTACTAACTCGATGGCACTTAACAACAACAAGCCAGACATACATTATCACGCAGCCCTCCTAAGTGGCCTCCCACTGCCATTAGTTGGAAACATTAGTCTCCTCCCAGTGGAGTCCTGTTTTCCATTTCAAGCAGTCCTGCATCTCACAACATGATCTGTCTGGCAGGTGTGGATGACATCTAGAGATGCCCTGGTGCACATGGTAGGGATGAGCCATCCCTACTCATTTTCAAAGGCTGGGGGTAGTTTGTGCAGAATTCAAAGCACTCTCAGTGGCTTAGAAACAAAGTTGGGGGAGTGTGCAGGGGGAGTGGTAGTAGGCAGCATGGGTATTTTCCTTTTGGAGGAAGGTTCCCAGAGCAGTTTCTGCAGGACAAAGACCATTAATGTTCATTATTCCTGAGAATCTGAAGTTTTCCCTTTTCAGGTGCCATGGATTTTGTTTCACCTTCATTGTTACAAAATGACTGTGTCCTAATTCCATCAACAGAACTTCACATTTCTTCCAGTCATACTCTACTGTTACGCAGGCCTTCCCTCCAGAAAGAGCACAAAGGAAGAAAATCTTCACAGAAGAACATTTACATACAAATTAAACAGGTAAGTCCAAAGACCTGCAGTTCCTCGTAGGAGGCAAAAACATCACGCCCAGGCAAATGATCACAGTGAAATTCTGAACTTTCAAAAAATTCAGAATCATTTTACGCCATCTTCCACAGCTTCAGTCCTGATCACGACTTAGTAAAAACCCCAGAGAAATCAGCCATATCTGGGAACCACATTTAATAATCCAACACCTTACTGTGGTGTGTGTACCAGGAAAAGGGTGAGGGAAGTAGAGGCAAATGTGTAGGTCTAGCCTCATCTCTGTCTCATCTCATCAGTTGATTCTGACTCATAGCGACCCTCATCAACAGAGCAGAAATGCCCTAGATGGTTTCCAAAGCTATAAATCTTTATGAGAGGAGACAGCCTATCTTTTCCTCTTAGAGCTACTGATGGATTTGAACTTTTCAGTTAGATGCCCCATTCTTAAACCAGCACATCACCAGGGCTTTTGTTGCTGATTAATTTTGGGCTAAGGCAGGGTTCTGCCTGGTGTGACTTCTTTGTCCAATAAAGAAGACACCAAGATGAGAAAGATGAAGGTAGCTCTTTTACATTGAGCATACAAGTAAGGAATTTGGAGGACCAAATCTCACATTGAACCATGACCCCAATGGTGGATTACATTCATTCTGATATACTTTCTGACCAGGAAGTTACATTCATCCATAGGATTCTAAGGAAAACATTTGCCGTTTTAGGAGCTAATTAGCACCTGTGGCATGCAGTGGGTTGTAGTGTCATGGCCACCAAGAACTGTGTTTTTCTGCTTGTGATATCAAAACGTTACCACCAAACTCAGATTAGTCATATGTACTCGAGGGGCAGAGCAGAAGCTATTTTAACCTCTTGTTATTGGTTTCACCTAGTTTCTATCTCTAGCTAACTTCTGCTAGCTTTTCATTTGTTCTCATTTCATGAAGGGATTGGTCATTACTTAGTATTGTGAGGAATGTAAGGAATGACCTCAGTTTGGTTATGTACTAAAAGGCACAAATTGTTCTAATGCAAATATTTAAAAGGTTGAATATAAAAGGCAAAGAAGAGTGAGAGATCACTAACAGAAGGTTGGAAGTCTGATCTGATACACTTTCTTCCCTGGTGTAGACAGGGAGTCCATTCCTAGCGATTCAGTTTGCCCACGAACTTGCAGCTCTCGACAGGAATCTTAAACAGGAATGCAGCTAGCTTTTGCAATCAGAAACCGTCAAGACCATGATCAGTGGAACTCCTTCAGTGGGTGCCTGTGACTCAGGTTATTCAGCACCCATAATGTTCTTCCACCCACAATGTCCCCATGGGGGGCTGTCTTCCAGCAGTTGGAGTCAGATTTCTGTTCACTTAATAGGGTGGCAACGCCTGCTCTCAATTTTGCAAATATGAAAACCATGCAGACAACATCCCATCAACCATTATCAAGCAACCTCTTGAGAATTCAGGCTTCTTAAGAAGACTGCAAGGAGCTCTGGTAGCGTTGTTGTTGTTGTTAAGTGCCGTCGAGTCGATTCCGACCCATAGCGACCCTGTACAG
>NW_006408690.1:3875663-3884689 GCF_000296735.1 Chrysochloris asiatica
CCCGTGATATGCAGATGATAACCTTGTTTGAAATTCTTACTGATGAAGATCAAAGACCACAATTTTCAGTATAGATTGCACTTCAATATAAAAAAAAATGAAAATCTTCACAACTGGACCAATAAATAACACAATGATAAATGAAGAAAATATTGAAGCTGTCAAAGACTTCATTTGCTTGGATCCACAAACAATACTCATGGAAGCAGCAGTCAAGAAATCAAGCAATATATTGCATTAGGCATATCTGCTGCACAAGACCTCTTTAAAGTGTTCATGAGCAAAGACTTCAGTTTGAGGACAAAGGTGTGCCACTCAAGCCTTGGTATTTCCAAATGCCTCGTAGGCATACGAAAGTTTAACAATGAATAAGTAAGACAGTAGAAGAATCGATGTGTGTGAATTATGGTGTTTGAGAAGAATATTAAAAGTACCTTGGGCTTACAGAAGAACAAACAAATCTGTTTTGGAAGAAGTGTAGCCAGAATGCACCTTAGAAGCGAGGATGGTGAGACTTTGTCTCTCATACTTTGGACGTGTTATCAGGTGAGACCAGTCTTTGGAGAAAGACATCATGCTTGTAAAATGGAGGGCCAGTGAAAAAGAGGAAGACCCCCAACAAGATGAATTTACACAGTGGCAATACCAATAGGCTCAAATGTAACAACAGTTGTGAGGATGGCATAGGGTTGGGCAGTGTTTGCTTTTGTTGTGCAAAAGGTCACTATGGGTTGAATGGACTCAATGACATATTACAACAATATGTCACAAGACAAGTCCACACTTAACACAGCTCTACTGAATGCCAGAAATTTGCGACCTAATGAGGTAGTCAAAACTATGAGACTGTGAAAATGCTGGATGCAGAGGTTTTATCACTTGAGATCTGATGACAAATATTAAAGAGAAGAAGACTTGAATGTCTCAAAGGACAATTCCCAAGGAAGCAGGTAAGTGGTTCCCAGCGCCTAGTCCACATGGTAAGTCCAATGTTGCCTACTTAAACCTATTATGAAAGGTTCTCCCAGTAACTTTGTTTTTATTGAAATACAATTCACATAGCATGAAATTTATCATTTAAAATGTATAATTCAGTATTTAAAAAAAAAATATGTTCAGTATGTTGCGCAAACATCACCATTATGTAATTCCAGATCATCTCCATCATTCCAAAAAGAAACCTTGTACCTATGAACAGTTTGTTCCAATTCCCCCCTCCCTACCTCTTGGCAATCAATCACTCAACTACTTTTTGTCTCTATGGATTTGTGTATTCTGGAAATTCTATATAAATGGAATTTATATAACATGAGGCCTTTCATGTCTAGCTTTCTTTGTTCAGCAAAATGTCTTAAATTTTCATCCATGTTGTAGCATGTAAGAGTACTTCATTCCTTTTTATGGCTGCATAATATTGTATGGACATACTACATTTTATTTATTTATTCATCCGTTAATGGACACTGGGTATGTTTCAACTTTTTAACTATAATGATAATGCTTTTACAAATATTCCTGTACAAAAACCAATTGATTTTTCTTTTTTAAAGTATGGTCATGGATCCTAGGCATGCATCCAGAGTTGAATAGCAATGCAGTATAGTTGAAAGCAATAACTTAAAAAGATACTTCTAGATTTCTTTTGGCCTTTGGTAATACTAAATACTGTGTTTTGGATCATAATTATGTTTGGGATAGCTTCTTTAAAGACTGGAGATTGGTTTTCTTTTCTAAAATGTGTAAAGCAAATGCTATGATAATATTACATTTTTTATTACTGCTTTGGATTCTTTAAAAAAGTGAGGCTCCTAAACTATTTGGCAGTGACCAAACATAATTTCCAAGGTCCTAAAAGACTTGCAGAGGAAGACAGTCCAGGCTGTATTATTAAAGGAGCCCCAAACCAACCCACTGATATTGAGTTGATTCCAGCTCATAGTCATTCTGTTTAGGTTTTCTGAGGTGCTAAATCTTTACAGGTGTAGAAAGCCTCATCTTTCTTCCACAGAGTGGCTGGTGGGTTTGAACTGACGAGGTTGTGATTATCCAGTACTTACCCTATAGTACCACAAGAGCTCCCTTGCTAAAGAAGCCCACGTATGTGGATTTCATCTAGCTGAAATGGAGCAGAAAGAGAAGTTGGGGAGAATGATTTTAGATTTTAAGTTGAGATTTGAGACTTTAATTTTTTAGATTCATGATGCACAGGAACAGCAGAAATTCTCTAGGTTTTAATCCTTTTGAATATTAACTGAAATATTTTAGATTTCATTTTTTCCTCAAGATTCTTAATCTTCAAATTGAATTTTCTTCTTGGGAAATCAATAATGAAAGGGGTGTGGTGCTGTAGGATCAGCACTGGACTGTGAACCACAAGGTGGTTCAAACCCACCAGCTGCTCCTTGGAAACCCTATACAGGGTTACTATGAGTTGGAACTCACTCAATGGCACTTAACAGCAAATATTTAATTTGGGTGTCCCTTCATGTTGACATATTATTATTGGAGGGTTTTAGTGTTGTTGGGAAATAGAACAGACGTGACTTTTCAGCTTTAAATTCAAAATGGCCATTGAGAGCATCAATTAACATACCGTTCGGTACCATTTCAGAGCCTAGAGGAAAATCCAATTTTTTTCGACAGTCCCAGAAAAAAGCACAAAGCATGGAAGGGTCATTTTCCCTATAACAAATATTTTCTTCACTATGGTTCTAGGAGCCCTGGTGGCACGATGGGTCACACGTTGGGCTGCTAAGCTCAGGGCAGCAGTTCAAGACCACCACTACTGCGTGGAAGAGAGATGAGGTTTTCTGCTCCCCCCAAAATTTATAGCCTTAGAAGTCCTATACAGGGTAGCCATGAGTTGGAACGGACTTGATGGCACTTAGCCAGCTGGTCATGCTTCTATGATAATAATGCCTCATGGAATAATCTTTTGAAGACATGTAAAGAAACAATTAGACATCACATTTAGGGTTAAAAAAAATTTTTTTTTTTACATTTTGCATAATATATCCTTCTACTTTAAGTTAAATGGAGGAAGCAATGGTTAATTTAGAACTTATTCTTCCATCTGGAAAATGGAAAGTTTCTTTTGCTGTAGATTTTTAAAGCAGTTTGATTTCATAAGCATTAAAATACCCATGGATTTTCCTTTTCCTAGCTGAAACTTTGTTTGCTGTTCCTGTTGCCAGATGTGTAAAGATGGTCTTAGGTGACTAGACTTTGGCCATTTATGGTTTTCTCCTTGGGTCCAATGGGGGAGAAGGAGGTAAGTTTTGCAACTTTTCCAACATAAGCCTCAGAGAGTTTTCCCTAAAGCACAGGAAAGAGGCTGGAAGGTGAGGCCATTCTCTCTTCTCTTGGGCCGCTCACAGGGTGGAGGTCTCCAGAATTTCCCCACTTGCTGTTTTAGGAGCACCTGAGTGGTGCCAATGGCTACATGCTTAACTATTTGCTGAAAGACTGGAGGTTTGAACCCACCCAAAGATGCCTTGGAGGAAATGCCCAGCAATCTGCTTTTGGAACACCAGTCACTGAAAACTCTGTGGAGCACAATTCTACTCTGCACCATGGGCTCATCATGAATCACAATCATCTCAACAGCAACTGGGTTTTGCTGTTTCTCTGGAGAGTGAGTCCCATTTCTATTTCGCCCATTGTACCTTAATTTGATGGAAACTTGCAGTATAACTTTGGGCCTGTTTCTACTTAAGCATGGATGACATTTCCTTGCTGTGTTTACATTTTAAATGAACTGAACTCTTTTCAGGGAACAGAGATTTCAAGAATCTAGACTTATACTGCTATTGTATCCTTGTAGTAGCTACTTTAAAAAAAAAAAGTTTTTATTGTGAATTATGTGATAGTTTACACGGGAGAACAGTAGCTTTACATTCATCCTATCATATATCGTTTCATTGCCATGATTACAATTCCCTCTATGCATCATCAAACAACCAAAGTGTATACCTCACGAGCCTGCCCCTCTTCCTCTCTCGGTCTAGAATCCCCAGCCGCTATCTCTCCACGTCATTGTCTCTGTCTCCATCTCTGGCATCACTGTTTCTCTGGGTAGGGTCCCACACTCTGCTCTTTTCCCTTGATGGTCCCAGGGCCCTCCACTTCTGGACTGCAAAATCAACCACTCCCCTCCTTTTGCCACAAAATGTCTACTTTTACATTTCCAACCCTCGCAGTCAGTCCAGATAGTAGTTATTCACTATTGTACCACAAGTGTCCTATCCCCATCTCATTTCATCAACCCCGCCCAGACAGATTGGATATTACTCAATAGTACTGGATACTTCCTGTGTACCCGCTGGTTCTAGGTTCCCTCTTGAAAGCTTGTAAGCCAGTCACTTCTTGTCTTTGTTGCACCCCCCTGCCCCATTTTGTATAGGCAATGTCCAAGTTGCCCATCCCTGTCTACCCTGTGTACCAAGAGGGTGGGAATGATCCTCGCTGTAAAGATTTATTCCCTCTTTTGAGCTACTGCATCCATAGGTTTAGGTCAAGTTCATCAAATTGTATCAGTTTACTCTTTTTTTTTTCCTCTTCTTTCTTCTTTTAGTCGAGTTCTAATCATCCAGCCATTGAAGCCAGGTCAAGTGAGTATTATCTGCAAGTGTGGGTGTTCTTGTGCATATGCTCTCTCTTCTTATCAGCTGGACACTTCACTCTCCACTCTAGTCCTCTGTGGCTATGTTACTGTCTCTGGGGCTAGGAGTCCCCAGGTCTTGCCATACTGCTGACCACCCAGACCTCCATCCGGGTTCATAGGAGTCTATTGAATGCAGTCGGACTTAGCTCGCAGCTTCATTGTTGTTTTCCCTCACTTCCTGTTATTGGTGACCAATGTGGTCAGAGCGTGTGCCTGCTGGTGTATTCCCCTTGAGCCTTAGTCTTGTCTAGTACCTACTTTTAAAACATGCTGCAGCCTGTCTGTTTTAATGTCATTGCATTGTACATGCAGAAGTGGCCAGAATGCTGTAGCATATTCTGTGGTGCAAACTTACAACAATAATAACAACAAATCAATTATTTTTAAAATCTCTGCCATATTCATTTAGTCAGTGGGTTCCATGCTAGGTGCTGATGAATAAGAAAGATACTTTTATTCATGATTACTTCCATTATCTAGTGGAAGGGGAAGAAAATGGAGCTGAATTGAATCCCATCAGGAGTAGCTAATAGTAGAAGGAGGCAGGAAGACCGTGGGACAAGAGGAGAGGCCCCAACACTGAAGCTCACAAACCAGCATGGAAACGTTCTTGCAGAGGGCAAGACGCCTGACTCTGTTTGCTGCTGCTGATCCAAAATTTAATCTAATCCTAGTGTGTCCACAGTTATAACGATCTTGGGATGTTTAGGGTTTGTGTCATCTTGGCTGGACCTGGGTTCTTGGTGGTTTGGCAGTTAACATGTAGTATTATAATCACCTCCGTGATGAGATTTGCTAGTGAGCAGCCGATTGAAGGGGATGACCCCATGTGACAGATTGCTCGGCTACAATCTTTACAGACACGTTATCAGGAGGGACCAGTCCCTGGAGAAGGACATCGTATTTAGTAAAGTGGAGGGTCAGTGAAAAAGATGAAGACCCCTAACAAGATGGAGCAGCACAGTGGTAGCAACAATGGGCTCAAGCGTAACAACAATTGTGAGGATGGCGCAGGACTGGGCAGGGTTTCATTCTGTTGTACTCAGGATTGCTGTGAGCCTGAAGCGACCCAACCGCACCTAACAACAATAAGCTTTGAAGGAGCAGACGTCAAGATTTTTCTCTTGCAGAGCTACTAGGCAGGTTTGAATTGTCAACCTTTAGATTATCAGCAGAATGCTTAACTTCTGTGCCACCAGGACTCTGTTCATATAATCTAGTGTACATGATTTCACCCTGTACGTATTTTTGGTGGCATAGTGGGTTAAGTGTTGGGCTGCTAACAACATTAAGTTACATATGAATTATTTAAATTACTATTTCAGTTTAGTGCAAGAGATGATATGCATTTATACTTGTTATGTGCCGTGGAGTCGGTTCCGTCTCATAGCGACCCTGTACAGGGTTTCCGAGGCTGTAAATCTTTACGGGAGCAGAAAGCCTCCTCATTCTCCCCCCGGAACAGCTGGTAGTTTCCAACTGCTGACCTTGTAGCCCGCAGCATGATTCGTAACCACCACGCTACCAGAGCTCCTTTATACTAGGAGACTCTCAAATACATTTTCTGGTTACTATGCTAATGCCTGAAACCCTGGTGTGGTGCTGTAGGGTCAGCATTGGACTGCTAACCACAAGGTTACAAAACTACCAGTCACTCCTTTTAAACTCTATACAGGGTCATTATAAGTCAGCATTGTTGACTCAACAGCACATAACAAAAACAGTGTTAATGCTTAAAAAATGTTTTATGTCTTTTCCCCCATGTATGTGTCACCTGAGCATTCAAAATTAAGATCTGCCTCTGATCCAGAAATCAGTGTAGTTATGGAAATGATTTTTTTTTTCTTCAGGAAATTGGAATTTCCTAGCTAAAATACCAGTGAGTCTAATTGTCAAAGAAGGCGGACTAAAGAGACTTTATTTGGGTGTTTGAGAGCACTTAAGGTGGGCTGGAATTGGACAATAATTACTTAGTATATGAAAAAAATGAGATGAACCTTTATTTTTTACTTTTATATAACCACAAGATGGCACCAAGTTTCTATTTTTAAAAGTTTGGCATGTTGCTGGGTTTTCTTTTTCTTTTTCCAGATTACAAACTATTGGGTGAGGTTTGGTTAAAACCTTCCTCAAATCTGAATTCATAGACTATAAAATAAGGGTTACTACATTAAATAAAAATGTTTGGATGGAATAAGATCAGTGATTGGCTTGTATCATGGCTTCAGTATGGAGTGAGTGACTTTGATGAGTAGATGGGATATTGCAGTAATTTTGCTCACAAGTGTTAAATTACAGAGTAAGTTGCAAACTAGAAGTCACATATTAGCCATTTTATGAGACTTCTTTCATATAAATTCATCCGATTTTTTTTGTGTGTGTGAAAAGGAAAAAGTTACATAACTATAATTATTACAGAACCAGTCAGTAAAAAGCAATAACTATTTTAGAAATTTATTTGCATGCATAAGGATCTGTGTTCATTATGTGATTTCTAATACATTTATGAATGTGGATGTCTCAGACCAGATAATTAACGCAGATTGTACCTAATTGCTCTCCTGCTAGCTTTTCTTGATTATCCTAGAAATGGAATTTGGATTTCTCATAATTTCTACAAAATAGGATTTGGCTAAATGTTCCATGATCACATTTTCTGTGATGTTAGTTTTAAAGCAACTTGAAATTGTGAAATCCTTCTGTGTCGGTTTTATAGCTCTGAGACGCTAACCCCTGGTGAGTTTGGGACAGGGCCTGGAAATGATGAGATAGCATCAGATTAAATATATCTGTTATAATTTTTTCTGTATTAGTTTATAAGTGTTAGAACATCTGCTCCAAAGCACTTGAAGCAAATATGGAATTCATTTTCTATTCAACTGAAAAAGTCCACAGGTATGTAGCCAGGTTTCCAGTTGGATTCTCGGCTCAAACAGTATCTTTAGGACTTGATTTCCCCTCCTCTGTTTCTCTTCTTTGCCTTCCACTGTGTTGGCTTCACAGCCCCCTGGAGCTTCTAGGCTCTTTCTGCTTAGTAGGAAGATGATTATAGCAGTTGTAGTCTCTGATGCATTTCAGAGTCAAGCCTGGTGGGAAACAGTGAGCTCCTTTACTGAAAGGACTAAGAATTACTCATGCGTCCATCCATGGATTGAGCTCCATGGCCAGGGGAATGTAAGATGTTGATTGACATGGGCCTGAGATGGATGGTCCACCTTTGGAGTAGGGATAGAGCCACCAGAACATGTGGACCTAGACTGAGGGAGGAGTAATCTTCAAGGTAAAGCAGGGGAGCAATTAGGGGAAGAAGCAGAAGAGGTGTTGTGAAGGGTCCCGAGTCTAGAAAACCTTTTAGAGGCCTGAGTTTATGAATAAAGAGTTTTAGGGAACATCTTGCTTCTGAAAGCATTAGTTTTTCTGAATGACTATTTTTAAAACTTTGGAAAACACTAATGCTAAAAGGTATGTGACTGCTACATCTATCTGAGTTCTTACTTCTAGCACACATTGCTAAAATTATGTAGGCAGAGGTTGTTTTGTCCTGCCCTCATGCATGTTTTCGTCATCTCAACTCCTTGTGGAGAAACCAGCTCTCTAGTTCTAGGGCACTTCTCTAGCCTGCCTGTATGTTTCAGAATGCTTTGTTCCCTGCCAACAAAACTCAACTTTGCAGAATCCCCTTACACGTTTGTTGTCTTTCAATGCTCGATATTACTGACTGAATTATCAATTCCTTAATCCAAATAATGATCAATAGAATTAAGTCTATTTATAATTATGGAATCCTGGTGTGGCACTGTACGATAAGTACTTGACTGCTAACTGCAAGGTCGGCAGTTTAAACCAACCAGCCACTCCTCAGAACCCCTATACAGGGTTGCTATGAGTAGGAAGCTATTTGACAGTAACATGAATACTATAAGGCCCAGTCTACTGGGAACTTAATGAGAACATGCACTGCATTTTATTAATCTTGGTGACTGACACCTCTCAGTAAATGTTGATAAAATGAACAAATAAATAGTAAAGATTTGCAACTTAAGGCAAATGGCACCAACAATCTGTTTTTCAGAGCTTGTAAAGGTCTGTGTATTCTAACAAAGAAACTCTATTCTGTCTGCCTATTTCTAGCACTTAAAATTCATAGCCATTTGGAAGTTCCTCAAAGAGTTAAACACAGAACAACCTTGTTGTTGTTAAGTGCCATCGAGTCAGTACCGACTCATAGCGATCCTATGCACAGAAGAACGAAACACTACCCAATCCTGGGCCAACCTCACTATCATTGCCACGCTTGAGCCCATTGATGCTGCCACTTGGCCAATCCATCTCGCTGGGGTTCTTCCTCTTTTTCTCTGACCCT
>NW_006408690.1:3884789-3890045 GCF_000296735.1 Chrysochloris asiatica
CTCTCTAGTTCTAGGGCACTTCTCTAGCCTGCCTGTATGTTTCAGAATGCTTTGTTCCCTGCCAACAAAACTCAACTTTGCAGAATCCCCTTACATGTTTGTTGTCTTTCAATGCTCGATTGAAAGACATGGGTTCTTTTGGCAGCCCATGGTACTTTTAATATTCTTCTCCAACACCATAACTCAAAAGCATCAATTCTTCTACGATCTTCCACCTTATAATCCAGAAATTCCAGTCCTCAGTACAAAAAGAATTGAAAGCAGAAGGCAAACAGAAACTTGAAAACCAATGTTCATTGAACAACTGTTCCAAGAGCCAAAAGGTGGAAACAACCTAAATGTCCATCAATAAATGAATGGATAAACAAAATGTGGTGCATACATACAATGGGATATTTTAAAAGCCAGTTGTCATTGAGTTGACTCTGAATCACAGAACCCCTAGAGTCAGAGACTCTGACTCAGTGGCTGATTTTTCAGAATTACATCTCCAGACTTTCTTCCAATGTGCCTCTGAGTGGGCTTCAACCTCCAAGCTTTTGGTTCCAACTGAGCACAGTAACTATTGGCACCATTTAGTTATGAATGCAAAATGTTCTAATAAAAATGGAATATTACCAGCCTTAAAGAGAAATAAAGTTTTGACATAAGCTACAGTATGACTGAATCTTGAAAACATTATGTTGAGTGAAATAAGTCAGTTACAAAAGGACAAATATTGTGTGACCACATTTAAATGGAATAGGCAAATGTATAAAGACCAAAGGAACAAAATTTATTCATTGTTGTTACCAGGAAGGCACAGAGGAGGAATTATTGTTTAGGGGGGGTTGCTGAATTTCTGTTAATGGTGGTGGAAAAATTTGGAAGTGGGTAGTAGTGATATGGTACTACAGGATCAGCCCTGGGCTGCTAACCTCAAGGTTGGCAGTTCAAACCTACCAGCAGTTCCTTGGAAACCCTATTCAGGGTCCTTATAAGTTGGAACCAACTTGATGGTATACAGCAACAGTAAGTAGTGATAGTTGTACAACATGATGATCATGAAGTCATTGAACTGTTTATATTAAAAAAATGTTGAATTGGCAAATGTTTTATTATACACACACACACACACACACATATATATGGAGTCCTGGTGTGATACTGTGGGTAATGTGTCACCTGCGAAGTTGTTTGAACTGCAAGGTCAGTGATTCAAGCATACCAGCTGCTCCTTGGAAACCCTATGCAGGGTCACTATGGGTCGGAATCGACTCGACCACAATAAAACACCAAAACATGATGTAGCAGATGGTGGTTGGAACAAATACTGTAACCCCTGTGGGAAAGCCACTACTGAAAGTATTGCTTTGATGCTTTTGAAATGATTTCTCCTTTTTTGTTTCTTTTTTAATGCTTACAAAGTAGTTTCTCCTCACAAGCCTCTTCTATTCTTCCGTTCTTTTTTAGGGATTCTAAAGGTTCTTGGAGTCCTGGTGTGGCGCTTTGGGTTAAGGCACCAGACTGCAAAGCCATTTGAACTGCAAAGTCGGCAGTTAAAGCTCACCAGTCACTCCTCGGAAACCCTATACAGGGTCACGATGGGTCGGAAATGACTAGATGGCACTTAACAACAACGATAACAACACCAAAGGCTATCAGCCACTCCTGAGAAACTTTATACAGGGTCACTATGAGTCCGTCAGCTTATGCCACCAGTATTTTTAATACCAGAATGGTCATCCATGGTGCATAGGTTTCAACTGAGCTTCCATACTAAGACAGACTCTGAAGACAAGGCAGACTGCTTCCAAATTATTAGCAACTGAAAACCTTATGAATACCAGCAAAACACATCAGGTAGATAATACTATAACATTAAATATTGAAACATGAAGAAGAGCACCAGAATATTGCCAGATACAGTGCTGGAAGATGAGCCCCTCAGGATAAAAGGCACTCAAAATACTCCTGGGGAATAGTTGCTGCCTCAAAGTAGAGTTGACTGTGATGACATGAATGGAGTAAAGCTTCCCATTTGCTATAGCGCTGTTAGACAACAGCTTGTTTTGACAATATTTGGTTGAGAGAAGATGAAATAAACCATTCATTGGCAAGAAAAGCTGCAAATATTATTGGAAAAAGCATTGAAACCCTTTTGTTATGTAATGTGGTGTCTAACTCATAGAGCTCCTATTGGGCAGCTCCAAGCTGTGATTTTTATGGAAGTTGGCTGCTTCATCTTTCTCCTAAAGGGTGGTTGGTGAATCAGAACTGCCCACCTTTTGGTTAGCAACCAAGTGCTTAATCACTGTGTCACCAGGGTTCCTATATCTATTCATAATTATTATCAAAGGAATTGTGTAATGCACTAGGTTTTATTAAGTTTATCACTAACAGTTGGCAAGCGGTGTCAGTAATTTATTCACTTTTAAAACAAAAGCAACAACAAAAAAGAAGGCATTAAATAAAAGTAAGCTATTTTTTGTTTTTGAAAGTTACCATACTTTTGTTTCATGCCTTCATGTCTTCATCTAAACTCTCATGCCTTCATCTACAATCCCATTGATAACATAGGAAATGAAGTATATTCCTTGGTCAGCAATCTGAAGCATTCATAATAGCTTGTCCTCTCCTTGACTTTTGAACCTAGCAGTAGGAGTTTACTCACACATAATTTCCGTTGAAGTTGATGAAAGACACAGGTGCACTTTTAGAGGTAACACTATCTGGTGGTCTGTTATTTGAATAATGTTGTAAAAGACTTCTTTTGTGTGCATGTGAGTGTGTGTCTGGTAACATGTATTAAGAAACTATGCATGAGTACTAGAAGTGTCTTAGACTGTACAACTTTATTCCAAATTTCTGCTTCTTCAATAAATGGTTTTTTAAAAAAGCCTCAACAGCTTTATCATGACCTGCAATAGATTCTTGGCTCAAAATTTAGTTGACTGTAGGTTCTTATTGGATGAGTTGTATGTTTTTTCTATTAACATTTCTTTCATGATTTCCATAGCAGTTTAAAGCCTGGAATGTAGTTTCTTATGTTTAGACAAATAAGACTTATTTAATTTTATTTATTTCAGGGTCTTTTAAAGTCCTGACTTTGTAATTTGACTTATCATGATATTGATGAGAGTTATTGTTTGAAGGATTTTATAGTCCCAGAGATTTACTCAACCTGAAGCTGCAAGTGTGTGAGTTAATTACGTTGGACCAACATTACATCAGAGGAAGAAAATATTGTGATTTTCTTTCAATAGTTTTGAAAGAAATTTTCTTTCAACTATTCTGAATTCCTTAAGAATGCCTCTGTACACCTGAAAGGTCTACTTAAACACAATTATCTCTTTTTCCAAAGCATATTCCCCTTCTCTCGTTCTCTTTTTTTTTTAGAACAACTCAGCAAAATAAAATTCTGGTTTATTGTTGGACAACATTGTTTCACACATACATCAAACAGACCTAAATAAATAAATAAAATAAAATAAACAGTACCTTCATAGAAAAAAAAAAAAAAAAAAGGAAAAGAAACCTTTTATCTATGACCTTTTTTAACCATCTTATACAAACCAACTACTTATAGTACAGCTAAGGAGTTCTAGAAGTGTACTGGTTACACATTGGGCTGCTAATCTCAAGGTCAGCAGTTTGAAACTACCAGTTGTTCCGCAGGAGAAAGATGAGGCTTTCTGCTCCTGTAAAGATTTATAGCCTCGGAAAACCCATATAAAGTCGCTACGAGTTGGAACCGACTCCATGGCTCACCACCACCACCAAATGCGTACACAAAAAAAGTTGCTGGAATGCTCGGAATAAGATTGTAAGTTTTTGTTGTTGTTGTTGCTTTTTTATTATTTTTTTTAACAAGGTTTTTTTTTCTTCATTTTTTCTCCTTTGATATAATAGTAAACATGGTCACACCACAAGTAAAGTCAGAATTAGGACAGAGAATGCTCCAAAGGCTGGTTTGATCATCCGAGACCATTAAACATGGCTGACCCCTAGCAATAGGTACAAAAATATAAAATGTAAATACAAAATACAAACAAATTTTCCTTTTTAAAGTACTTTTAAGAAAAAAAGCAATGCCTTGGAAGTTTTGGTTCTTTTTCCTCTCCTGCTGCAGATTCACACTGTGGTTTAGGTTGGGTGGTGGTGAGTCCGTGTTATCTGCAAGGGGCGCTGCCCGAGGTGGGCAGGTGGAACTCTCTATTCAAAGATGACCACGTCTACATTCTGACGTGGGAATTGGAGGGTGAATAGGTTATGGTGGCCTTTTTAAAGTTTCAACTTTTCCTTTTTGGCTGTCTAGTCATCCTCAGTGGTCTTCTACTTCTTGGTGTCAACATCATCATCCTCATCATCTTCAGCTGCCCATTTAGCCATAGCTGCCTTGGCCTCCTCCTTCTTCAAAACCATCTTCTTCCTCACCATCACCTTCTTCCTCTTCCTCCTCCCCACCTTCTTCCTTTCCCTCGTCTACCTTGTTCCCCATTTTCTTCTTTAGCGTTCTCATTAGTGGGTGCATCTCTTCTATTTTCTGTTTCCTCCACAACCCCCTTCTCCTCCTTTAAGTCCTTGGTGGTGATCTCGGAGCTGACGTGGCGATCCATACAGAGGATGATCTATACAGAGCAGGACAAAAAGGGCGCGAGTTCGGGAACTCTCGCGAGAGAGCTGCTGGCGTCTGTGGAGGAGGAGCTCAGCGGCAGTGGCAGCGAGCCAGGAGCTGGACCTGGAACGACGCAAAGATGGCTTTTCAGAAAAGTCAGTCTCCCCTCCTCTTTTGCTAGATATTGAATTTTGCATTATCTTATACCCTGGTCCTTTAAGCTATCTTCTGTTAGTTGTTAAGTACCATCGAGTCACTTCTGACTCATAGAGACCCTGAGGAGCACCTGGTGAGTTTGAACTACTGACCTTTAAGTGCAAACCGATCTTGCAGTCCAGTGCTTATCCTACAGCACCACATCAAGACATTATATCGGAATTCAGAAAAATGCCGTATTGGTTGGATTCCGTTTGGTCAGTTACATAAATTTTCTCCTGTTATCTGCTTTAAAAAAGATAGACATCCTCCTAGAAACAAGTTTAATTGTTCCCGGATGTGCAAGAGTTTCTGTCCTTCAACACACTGGAGGTGCTGAACTCCTGGAGGACTTGGAAAGTGTTCGTGAGTGAAGTCTTTTGTTATGACTTGTCTAATAAGGTCAGCGGTTCGAAACTACCAGCTGCTCCGCGGGAGAAAGATGAGGCTTTCTACTCCCGTAA
>NW_006408690.1:3897623-3898193 GCF_000296735.1 Chrysochloris asiatica
CCATTGAATGAACTTTGACCCTTTGTTTAAGTCTATCCATAGTTGGATAGACTTACTTCTGTTCCATTGATCTATGTGTCTGCCATTATGTTGTTGTTGTTGTTAAGTGCCATTGAGTTAATTCTGACCCATAGCGACCCTTCATAGGGTTTCTGAGGAGCAGTTGGTGAGTTTGAACTACCGACCTTGCAGTTCAAATGGCTTTGCAGTCCGGTGCATTAACCCACAGCACCACACCAGGACTCCATCTGCCATTATACTCCATAATAATATTTTTATAAATTTATTTTATTTTTGGTGAAAGTATACACAGAAAAAGTTTTTCATTCAACAATTTCTTCACACAATGTCCCATGACATTGGGTACATGCCACCTTGTGTCAAAATTCTCATTTCCATTCTAGTTGTTAGAGTCCCTTGAACTTTATCTCAATGCACCTGAATGTTCTCATCCATGCTTTAGAGAAATGATTGACCATTTGTTCCCATATAGACAATTTTTTATGAGTGCAGTACTCAAGGGTGACAATCTACTTTTTGAGTTAACCCAGGATCGCTATGAGTCGGAAC
>NW_006408690.1:3898883-3904027 GCF_000296735.1 Chrysochloris asiatica
TTTCTACTCCCGTAAGGATTTACACCCTCGGAAACCCTGTACAGGGTCGCTATGGGTCGGAACCGACTCGACGGCACTTAACAACAACAACAACAAATGAGGTATGGGCCTTTTATGGTACCCCTCCCCCCAATAGCAGTTCTGTATTGTTTTCCTTGTTGTTGTTGTTAAGTACTGTCAAGTTTGTTCTGAGTCACAGTGACCCTGTATAGAGTTTCTGAGGAGCAATTGGTGGGTTTGAACTGCAGACTTTTTGGTTAGCAGTCCAGCGCTTATCCTACAGCACCACACCAGGAGTCCCTACTTCCTCAAAATTCAAATCCTTAAAGTGAATTCTTAAATCTAATGGATTCTGTTAAAATAATTATGTGTATGATTTACAGTTCAAAATCAATTTCCTTGTTAATACCCAGAAGGTGATGCTGACCCCAAGCCATTTCAGAAAAGGGAATAAAGCAATAATCATGATTGATAATCTGTAGAAGTACTGTACTTCCTTTACCCTGATTTACTTTGCAGGGTAATATATGTTAATATACTTATAAGAACAAACTTTTATTTCTTCCCAGTTTGGTCTAAGACTGTAGTGACAATTTCCTGCCCTTCCCACCCACGTATGCATACACATGAATGCACACGCACATTTCTAGTTAGTGATAAAAACTCACATAGCCTTACTACATTTCATGGCAATTGCTGCTAAGCTTCTTAACAGTGGTTAGTTATCACCTTAGCGTTTCCTTATTTACCCTCTATGTTTTTATTATCAGCATTAGAGTATAAATTTCATGGGGCAGAGATTTCTGATTGTTTTGTTCAATTGCCTTATGATGAGTGCTGAGAAGAGTGTCTGCCACAATGCCACTGCTCAGGAATGTGTGAAATGAATGAACGAACTGGACATTTTTCACACTAGGCATACCAAAATCAAACCCAGTACTGTCAAGTTGATTCCAATTTAGCAACGGCAAGTGTTACAGAGTCTAACAGGATTTCCACAGGATTTTCCCTCTGTAATCTTTATGTGAGCAGATTGCCAGCCTTTTATTCCACAGAGCCACGGGGAGGGGTTCAAGTATCAAATTTTAGCATACTTCTTGCTATTAAGTACCATCAAGTTGGTTCTGACTCATAGTGACTCTGGACAGGATTTCCAAGGAGCGACTGGTGAGTTTGAACCACCAACCTTGTGGTTCAAACTAATCTTGCAGTCTAGTGCATTAACCTGCAGCACCTTTAGTTTAGTAGTAAAGTACAAACTATTTGTGTCACCTAAGGAACTTAGTACTAGGAACCAAAAACGTAATCCACTGCCACAGAGTTTATGCTAACTCAGAGAGACCCTATAGGACACAGCAGAACTGTCATTCATGTTTCTGAGACTGTCAACCTTTAATGGGAACAGGTAGCCTCAACTTTCTCCTGAAGAGCTGCTCGTGGGTTGAACCAGTGACTTCGCTGTTGTTGTTATTGTTAAGTGCCATCAAGTCAGTTCAGACCCATAGCGACCCTGTATAGGATTTACAAGGAGGGGCTGGTGAGCTTGAATTGCCGACCCTGCAGTTCAAACCAATTTTGCAGTCCAGTGTAGCAGTCTATTCTTTTTAAATGTTTTATTGTGAATTATGTGATAGTTTACACGGGAGAACATTAGTTTTACATTCATCCTATCGTATATCGTTTCATTGCCATGGTTACAGTCCCCTCCATGCATCATCAACCAACCAAAGGATATATATACCCTGCAAGCCTGCCCCCTGGTCATCAGCACCCTGCCCCACTCCCTCTCTGGGTCTAAAGACCCCAGCCGTTCCATCTCTCCACATCATCATCTCTGCTTCCATCTCTGGTATCACTGCTTCTCTGGGTAGGGTCCCACATTCTGCTCTTCTCCCTTGATGATGGTCCCAGGGCTCTCTGCTCCTGGACTGCAAAGTCAACCACTCCCCTCCTTTTGCTACAGAATGTCTACTTTTACATTTCCAACCCTCACAGTCAGTCCTGATAGCATTTATTCACTATTGTAACACATGAGAGCCATCCCTATCTCCTTTTATCAGCCCCACCCAGACAGATTAGATACTACTCTGTGGAGATTCTGCCTTCCTCCATGCACTCTAGATGTAGGCTCCCTCTTGAAACTTTGTAAGACAGTCACTTCTTGCCTTTATAGTGCAACCTATTTTTCTTGTTGTTAAAAAGAAAGAAATGTTTCTTGATACCACCTTCTGATCTTCTTCTTCTAAGGTAAGGTAATCTCAGAGTCTCTTCTTCCTATCAGGACTGAAGTGGTTAACAAAAAATGTGGTTTTATTGACACTTTCTAGATGGTAATTTCATTAGCCAGTTCCTGCCCTGTCTCTTGATCTAAATAAAGGTTATGTTTCAGGGAAACATTGAAATACAGAAGGAAGATGAGGAGACATGCAGCGATTTCCACTCTGTGACCAGGGCTCAGGAAAGGTCTTCTAAAGCCCTGTCTTTTCAGAGAAAAACAATATATTCTTTTCAATTGTTTACGTAAAAAAGAAAATGAATCCTGTTATTGATATTAGATAAATAAAAAGTAAAATTATTTTGAATCTGTAGTTTCCAGGAACTCCACTCCTTCTGCACAGACAAAACTAGTGAAGCTTATACAAAGGTACAAGGGGTCTTCAAAGAGTTCATAGAGAAATGGAATGAAATCATAATGGAAAATTTCAACAACCTTTTTGAAGTCCCTTCATAAACATATGTTGTTGCTGTTAAGTGCCATTGAGTTGTTTCTAACCCATAGCGACTCTGTATAGGATTTCCGGGGAGCAGTTGGTGAACTTGAACCACCAACCTTGCAATTCAAACTGACCTTGCAGTCCAGCGCATTATCTCACAGCATCACACCAGGACTCCCATAAACATATGGAGATGTTTATCTTAAGAAAATGGCTCACACATTTATAGAGGCTAGCGAATTACAAGTCCATGGGTCAGCTGTCAGGCTGGAGGTTTCTCCTGACTCATGTTCTACAGGGGCTGATGAAACCAAGATCAGAGTTTACGTGGCAGGCTGCTGGCCAAGGAGAATGAATCCAAGGTTGGTAGGTACAATGGCAGGCTGCTGACTCACAGGGTGGAGTCTAATAACTCCTAAGATCAGTAAGCAATGTGGCAGGCAGCTGGCTTATGTCCCTAGAACTGGAGGTCAGATGATGAGCCAGAAGCAAGATCCAAATCCAGCCAAAAGCAAGAGAGCTTTGCCAGAGTTTCCACAGATAATGGAAGCAGCCCATATCTCAAAGGAAAATCCATTCCAATTGACTGATTGCTCACAGCAGAGCTCATCATCGATCAATCATGGACATGATTACATTATCTCAGATCTCAACATGAAGGATGACTGTATCATAACTGGAAATATCAAGATTCATGACCTAGCCAAGCTGACGTACAACTTTAACCATCACAATTAATCAACAAATGCATACCTACTCATCTACCTCAATGATCTTTACCAGTAAAGAAAAGGAAAAAAATGTGTATGTGTATATAAAATGGGTAATTTTACAGACTTGTAGCATTAGAAGATATTATTTACAGTGGCAATTTACTCTGCAATTTTTGGGCAGAAATGTTTGGAAGATCTTATCTGAACTTTCTGGGAAATAAGTATAGTATATAATCTGGATCATAAACTTTGGTAAACAAGTTTTATTCAATTTACTTCACTTCAGGACAATAAACATGGAACCCTAAAACATGTCCTAATAAGGGTCTGCATAAGGTTAACAGAAATCTTTAAAGTTCTGCCTTGAAGTACAGGGCTGCCTGTGATAAGATAATATCCATACACCTATAAGAAAGCTCAGTTGATACAACTATTGTTCAAATTTATGTTATCAGCCACTTAAAAGGTGAAAAATTCAAAGGACTGTTTAAGAAGACAAAGTAAATTATTATAATGAAATGTGCAAAGACCTTGAGTTAGAAAACCGAAAGGGAAGAACACATGCAGCATTTCTCAACCTGAAGAACTGAAGAAAAAAAATTTAAGCTTCATGTTGAAATATTGAAGGTTCCATGGGCAAAACAGAACCATCAAAAGAAGATGGAAAGGACACACAGTCACATTATTAAAAAGAGCTGGTTGATGTTCAACCATTTCGAGAGTAGCATCTGATCTAGAACCGATAGTATTGCAAGAAGTCCAAACCGCGTTGAAGGAACTGGCAAGAAGCAAGGCTCTAGGAATTGATGGAATACACATTAAAAATGCTTTAACAAGCTGATGTTGTGCTAGAGGTGTTTACTTGTCTGTGCCAAGGAATTTGGAAGACAGCTACCTGATCAACTGAGACATCTGTGTTTGTGCCCATTCCAAAGAAAGGTGACCTAACAGAATGCAGAAATTATCAAACAATATCTTTTTTTCCCTTCTTTTTATACATTTTGTTTAATATTCATGATTGAAATCCCTTCTATGCAACAACAGTTATCCCACTTCCTCCCTGTGGTTCCATTCCACCCCCTTTCCCATCCCTTCTCACCTATGTCCTTAAGTACATGTTGCCCTTTGATTTTGAATGATTGACTGCTCCTTCATTCACACTGAGCATACCTTTAGTGTTATTGTCCCCGCTGTACACTTACCTACCACGTGGCTGAAATTTGGTTCCTTTCCTGACCTGAAGGGTGGTCAAGGGCCATAATGTCAGGTTCCTCCAGGCTCTTTCTGACCAGTTGTTGTTGTTGTTAGGTGCCATCAAGTCAGCACCGACTCATAGCGACCTTATGCACAGCAGAACGAAACAATGTCTGATCCTGAGCCAGCCTCACTAGTTGCCACACTTGAGTCCATTTATGCTGCCACCTGACCAATCCATCTCATTGGGGGTCTTCCTCTTTTTCTCTGACCCTCCAGCTTACCAAATATGATATCCTTCTCCAGCGACTGGTCCCTCCTGACAATATGTCCAAAGTATGAGAGAAGAAGTTTGGCCATCTTGGCCTCTAAGGAGCACTCTGGCTGCACTTCTTCCAAAATAGATCTATTGGTTCTTTTGGCAGCCCATGGCACTTTTAGTATTTGCCTCCAACACCATAACTCAAAGGCATCAATTCTTTTACGGTCTTCCTTATTCACTGTCCAGCTTTCACATGCATAT
>NW_006408690.1:3907532-3950149 GCF_000296735.1 Chrysochloris asiatica
GTCGGAACCAACTCCATGGCACATTACAACAACTCCTCATTTATAAATGATCTTATTATCCAGCATTTCATACTTAAGACAATAGTACAAAAAATCTACTATTTTGCACATTAATGATGTTTTTCCGGCAGTCCAGAATGCAAGGCAATAAGGTTAAGATTATGTGTCAGTTTGACTGGGTTTGGCAGTTATGCAATATTGCAGTCATTCTCTATTTTGTGCTCTGATGTAGTCATCCTCTATTTTTGCCTAATGTTGATTTTTGCATAACAATCTTGTCTGTGGAACCTAACCCTGGCAATAAGTAAGAAAACATCAAAAATCTAGTTTTTCTACAAGATTTGAAGAATACCTCAAGGTGACAATCTGAGGAATTCATCCACTCTCAATGGGTCTAGTAAGTCTGATTTTTTGAGAATTTAAAGTCCTGTTTCACAATGTTCTCCATTTCTGTCAGGATATTGTGACTGAATGTGATTAGAACATTCAGTTGTGGTACCTGAGCATCATCTAGTTCTTCTGGTTTCAAGGTTCAAGGAGATAGTCTCGTAGATTGGGTTCTTCTTTGATTTTTGGCTTCCCTTTGTTCCAAATGAATAGAAAACAATAGTTGTATCTTAGATGACTGCTTACAAGCCTTAAAGACCCAAGACACTACCTACCAAACTAGGATGTAGAACATATATATTTTTCAATATATTGTGTCAGTCCGTTGAATTGTCCCATGATACTGTGACCCTAAGTCTTCAAACCAAGAAAATGAATTCCATGAGGTGATTGGCTGTGTTTATCAAGTATCAGCATCTATAGCTCCTATCTGTTTATCTGTATAAACACATACACACACATATGTTGTTTTTAGGAGACACTGAAAAAGTTCCAACTCATAGATACTCCATGTACAACAGAACAAAATACTGCTAGTTCCTGCACCATCCCCAGAATTGTTGTGATTGAACCCATTGTTGCAGCCACTGTGCCAATTCATTTTGTTGAGGGTCTTCCTCTTTTTCACTGACCATCTGCTTTACCAAGTATGATGTACTTCTTCAGGGATTCTTCCTGATAACATGTCAAAAGTACAAGAGACAAAGTCTCATAATCTTTGCTTCTAAGGTCATACTTCTTCCATAACAGATTTGTTCATTCTTCTCAAAAGCTGTAATTCCAGTGCATCAATTCCTCTTCATTCTTCTTTATTAACTGTCCACTTTCCACATGCATGACTTGGATCAGGCATACCTTAGTCCTCCAAGTGACATCTTTGCTCTGTGCAATATGTCATTTGATTTCTTGACTGCTACTTCCATGAGCACTAATTAGAAATTCTAATAAAACATAATATTGAACAATATTGATGTTATTTATTGGTCCAGTTGGAAGGGTTTTGTTTTCTGTATCTTGAAATGTAATCCTGAAGGTTGTATTCTTTTTATGTTCATCATTAAGTGCTTCAAGTTCTTATCCCTTTCAGCAAGTAATTCTACATATCACAGAATGTTAATGAGTCTTCCTCCAGTCCTAACACCACATTCTTCTTCATATAGTTCAGCTTCTCAGATTATCTGATTAGCATACATATTGAACACATACGGTGAAAGGCTACAATCCTGATATACATCCTTCCTGATTTTAAACCATTCAGTATTCTTTTCTTCCATTTGAATGACTGCCTTTACAGGTTTCTCATGAACACAATAAAATTTCCTGCAATTTCCACTCTTCACAATGTGATCCATAATTTGTGATCTACGTGGTCAAATGCCTTTGCATAGTCAACAAAACACTAGTAAACTTCTTTCTGATATTCCTTGCTTTCGGTCAAGAACTGTTTGATGTCATCAATGAGGTCTCTTATTCCATGGCGTCTTCTGAATCCAGCTTGAATTTCTGACAGCTCCCTGTCGATGTATTGCTTCAAATGGTTTTGAATTGTCTTCAACAAAAAATTTTCTTTGATATTAATGATATTATTTGATGATTTCCACATTTCACTGGGTCACCTTTCTTTGGACTGGGCACAAATAATGATCTCTTCTGATTGTTGACTAAGTAGATGCCTTCCAAATTTCTTGGCATAGAAGAGTGAGACCTTCCAGTGCTGCATCAGTTTGTTGAAACATTTCAATTGTTAATTTCTGGAACATTGTTTCTCTCCAATGTCTTCAGTGCAGCTTTGACGTCTTCCTTCAATACCATCGGTTCTTGATCATATGCTATCTCCTGAAAGAACTGAACATCAGTCCTTTTTGGTACATTGACTCCATACATTCCTTTCATCTTCTTTTGGTGCTTCTATTTTGCCCATGGAATCCTATCAGGTAAGTTTTTAGAGGAGTTCCTGATTGGTACAAATGGTTAAGCACTGAACTACTAATCAAAAGGCTGGTGTTCAAACCCACAAAGAGGATCCTTCTAATACAAGTCTTCTGATCTCCTTCTAAAATTTCACAGCTTTGAAAACTCTATGCAGTTCTACTTTGCACATAAAGGTCTGCCATAAGCCTGAAATTACTCAGCAGCGTAACAGTTGTTTAGAAGTGGCTTTACTATATCAAAGCATATGCCTTTACATTGTCTTGTAATTACTGATAAACTGACATCCACAGAAGTTGTATCATAAGCCATATGAGTATGTTTCTCCACAGCCTATCGTAGAATTTCAGCAATGTTTGATCTGTGCCATTGGTTGGTATATCTTATTAGAATTTTATTTTGAATTTCTCTTTGAGGTAGAAATCATTTTTAATGCTTGCTGTTGTTGTTAAGTGTTGTTGAGTTGGTTCAAACTCATAGCAACCTTGAGGAGGGTTTCTGAGGAGCAGCTGCTGAGTTTGAACTTCCGACCTTGTAGTTCAAACAGACATTGTGGTCCAGTGCTTATCCTACAGTACCACACCAGTATTTCTGTTCTTGTTGTTAAGTGCCGTCGAGTAGGTTCCAACCCATAGTGATCCTGAATAGGGCATCCAAGGAGTGGTTGGTGAGCTTGAACCAGCAATCTTGCAGTTTAAAACCGACTTTGTAGTCCAGCACATTAACCCACAGTGCCACACTAGGACTCCTTTTCATACTTAGTCATCATTATATTTATTTATTTTGAGGGGGTGAGCTGGCATTTTTATCTTCTGTCCATTTTCTACTGGACTGTTGTAATTTTCTTTAGGGTTTATAAGAACCATTTATATATTAAAGAAATGACCTCTTTTTCTGTGATTTGAATTTCAAATATTTACCCTTTTGCTGGTTACCTTGGATTTTGCAGTTGATTAATCAATGCTTTTCTTTTATGATTTTTGAGTTTAGTGTTATAATGTTGTTAAGTGCTGTCAAGTCAGTTCTGACTCATTGTTACCCTGTATAGGATTTCCAACCTTGAGAGATCTTTTTACTTTATGTGTTTATAAATTACCTACTCTTCTTTTGGTTTTGTTTTTCACATTTAAATATTGAATATATGTGCAGATTTCTTAAGGAATTTATTTTAATGTAAGGTTCAAGAGATTAGGAATCGTGGCAAATATTGTTGTCAACCAAAAATTGTGCTACACCTTTTAAAGTTTGTAACTGCAACTGAAACATGACTCCCAATGAAGGAGGACATTCTATAGTCCCCTTTGCTTTCAAGGATGACTATGTGACCAGTGATCATTGACAAAATATAAGAAGTGATACTTATCGCTTCTAGGCCAACAACTTGAAGAAGTTCTCTACTTCCTCCCACTATCTAGATATAGGTAAGTGAGGAGTCCATTGGAATTGTGGTGTCATAAGGAACCCTGGTGTGGCTCTGTGGGTTAATGCACCAGACTGCAAAGCCATTTGAACTGCAAGGTCAGGGGTTCAAGCTCACCCTGTATAGGGTCACTATGGGTTGGAACCGACTCGATGGTACTTAACAACAATAAGTTGACTGGAATCCGGGAACCTGAAACATTATGAGCAGGTCATAATCATAACTGTTACATGAATGAGAAATATATTTCTATTGTGATGAGCCACTAAAATGTTGGGGTTCACTTATTAAAGTGGTTACTATGGTTTTACTAATAAAATAATCCAATGAAGAGTTAGCTATGCTTAACCACTAGAGTCTGAACACACTTCAATGTATTCAGCGAGCACTCTGCCCACTTATAGTAAAAGTAAAGTATTAATCACAAAGCATTTGTAAAGTATCTGAAAAAGAGGTGGGTTGACTTTCAGTGTTAATCACATGTTAATTCTGTTCACAGTTTATTCACTGCACTTGCATATATACATTACTAAGTCAGACCATGGCAGAATCTGAAAGTAAAAAGCAGAGGTGAACAAACCAATCCAAGCTGATTCAAATTCAACCACTAATAGTAAAGGACCCCTGGTATGGCGTTGTAGGATAAGCACTGAACAGCAAGGTTTGTTAGAACCACAAGGCCAATGGTTCAAACCACTCCTCGGAAACCCTATATAGGGTCGCTATGGGTTGGAACTGACTTGACAGCATTTAACAACAATATTAATAATGGTGTTGTTGTTAAGTGCCATCAAATTGGTTTTGACTCATAGTAGCCCTATAGACGGTTTCTAAGGAGTCACTAGTGAGTTTGAAATGCTGGCCTTGTGGTTGGCAGTTGAGTGCTCATCCTACAGAACAACACTAGTATTTCATTTATAATAGTCAAATTAGATGGTATACCGGGAAAATATAAAACCAGGATTGTTGCTGTGTGCTGGATTCAGATTTAACAATTTCATAGGAAACTTATCAAGGGCCTACCTATATTGTTATTATATTATATTGGGAGTCCTGGTGTGACACTGTAAGATAAGCACTGGACCACAAGGTCCATTTGAATTGCAACAGCTTCGGTTCAAACTCACCAGGAGCTCCTTGGAAATCCTATACAGGGTCGCTAAGGGTCGGAACTGACTCTTTGGCACTTAACAACAATGATGACAGCAATCCTTAATTAATAAGTGTGAATGTATACTCAAAGATTATATTTGAGGAATTCATGAATAAGAGGAGCTAATAAATACTTACAGCAGTGAACTACAAATTTTTGGTAATTAAGCTGTTGAGGAATTAAAAAATGTTCAAGCTTCACAGTATTCCTTGACTTTTTTGCTATTCACTATCAGTTATCTTTTAGAAATACTTGAGCCTGTGAAGAGATACTTTGAAAATGAATAGAATGATTAACAATGGTGTTGAACCATTTTGTACTTGACTCGTCTACTATTCATTTTTATTGCATTTTGTTCAAAATGAGTTGTGAATCTTGAATCATAGTGTTCAATGAATGAAACACCAAATAAAAAAATTGGGAAAGTAAAAGTTTTGAAGTGGTTAGAAAATTGCAGTTATTGAAAATAAATTTTGTAAATAGGAAGCCATTGGGATTTATCATTAGGAAAGTACAAATGTAAAGATTTGAACGGTCTTATGTTTGGTAAGGAGTCCTGGTGTGGTGCTATAGCACAAGCACTGGGTGCTAACTGCAAGATTCTTAGCAAATCTTCAAAACCACCAGCCACTCCTTGGAAACCCAAATACAGGCTTGCTATAAGGACCAGTCGATGAAAAATGACATCATGTTTGGTCAGGTGGAGGGTCAGAGAAGAAGAGGAAGACCCCCAGCAAGATGGATTGGCAGAGTGGCAGCATCAATGAGCTCAAGCGTGGCAACAAATGTGAGGTTGGCCCAGGACTGGGCGGTGTTTTGTTCTGTTTTGCATAGGGTCGCTATGAGTTGGTACCGACTCGATGGCACCTAACAACAACAAATGAGTTGGAAATGACTCTATGGCACTTAACAGCAATATATTTGTTAAAGAAATCAAATTTGAAATAGAAATTATTCCTAAAAGGAAAACTCCAGTCAATATGGTTTTTAGCTGGTAAATCTGACTAAACATTCAAGAAAGAAATGATATCAACCATACAGCATCTATTTCAGAAAATAGAGAAGAAAGAACACTAATCAGCTCGTTTCCTGAAGGCAGTGTAATTCTGGTATCAAAATCTGAGAAAGACATGATAATAAAAGGATATTGCTGAAAAATATCCCCCATAAACCACCCCACTTGTCTGTCTGTCTGTCCTGTGGTGGCCTGTGTGTTTCTGTGCTACTGGATGCTATGCCACCGGTATTTTAACTACCAGCAGGGTCACACATGATCAGGTTTCAGAGGAGCTTTCAGACGAAGACAGACTAGGAACTAGGAGAGGCCGAATACTTCTGAATGTGTTGTTGTTGTCATTAGGTGCCATCAAGTAGGTATCAACTCATAGCAAACTTATGCACAGCAGAATGAAACACTGCCTGATCCTGGGCCAACCTCACTATTGTTGCCACGCTAGAGCCACATTGATGCTGCCACTTTGCCAATCCATCTTGCTGGGGGTCTTCCTCTTTTTCTCTGACCCTCCACCCTACCAAACATGATATCCGTCTCCAGTGACTGGTCCCTCCTGACAGTGTTTCTGAAGTATGAGAGACGAAGTTTGGCTATTTTGGCCTCCAAGGAGCACTCTGGCTGCACTTCTTCCAACACAGATCTGTTGGTTCTTTTGGCAGCCCACGACACTTTCAATATTCTCCAACACCATACATAATTTAAAAGAATCAATTCTTCTACAGTCTTCCTTATTCACTGTATAGCTTTCACATGCATATGAGGTTATTGAAAATACTATGGCTTGGGTCAGGGGCACTTTAGTCCTCAAGCTGACATCTTTATTCTTCAACACTTTAAACAGGTCTTGTGCAGCAGATTTGCCTAATGCAATACATCGTTTGATTTCTTGACTACTGCTTTCATGAGTGTTGATAGTTGATCCAAGAAGAATGAAGTCCTTGACAACTTCAATTGTTTCTCTGTTGATAAGAATGTTGTTTATTAGTCCAGTGGTGAGGATTTTTGTTTCTTGACATTAAGATGCAATCTATACTGAAGACTGTGCTCTTTGATCTTCATTAGTATTTTAAGTCTTCTTCACTTTCAGCAAGCAAGGTTGTATCATCTGCATATCGCAGGTTAATGATTCCAATCCTAATGCCACGTTTTTCTTCATAGAACCCAGCTTCTCAGATTATTTGCTCAGCATACAGGTTGAATAAGTATGGTGAAAGAATACAACACCCTGTCGTACATCTTTCTTAATTTTAAACGATTCAGTGTTCCCATGATCTGTTCGAAGAACTGCTTCTTGGTCCATGTACAGATTCCTCATGAGCACAATTAAGTGTTGCAGAATACTCATACTTTGCAATGTTGTCCATAGCTTGTCACGATCCACAAAACTGAAAGGCTTTGCGTAGTCAATAAAGCACAGGTAAACATCTTTCTGGTATTCTCTGCTTTCAGTCACGATCCATCAGAGAGCAGCAATGATATCCCTCATTCCACACCCTCTTCTGAATCCAGCTTGAACCTTTGGAAGTTCTCTGTCAATGAATGGTTGAGGCCATTTCTGTATTACCTTAGGTAAAACTTTACTTGCATGGGTTATCAAAGATATTGTCCGATGATTTCTGCATTCCGTTGGGTTACCTTTCTTTGGAATGGGCACTAATACGGATCTTTTCCAATCATTCTAACATGTGATCTCCAGCATCATTTTTATCACCAGGGCCATATTTTCCAACTACTGATCCTTCCTCTTTGCTCCCAACCTTTGCATTCCAATCACTGGTAATGATCAATACATCTTGATTGCATGTTTGATGAATTTCAGATTGAAGAAGTTGGTAGACTTCTCCTATTTCATCCTCACTGGCTTTAGTGGTTGGTGCGTAAATTTGAATAATAGTGGTATTAACTGGTCTTTCCTGTAGGTGCATGGATATTATCCTATCACAGACAGCATTGTACTTCATGATTGATCTGGATATGTTCTTTTTGACAATGAATGCAACATCATTCCTCCTCAACTTTGTCATTCCCAGCATAGTAAACCATGAGGTTGTCAAATTCAAAATGGCCAATACCAGTCCATTTCAGCTCACTAATGCCTAAGATATTGATATTTATGTGTTCCATTTCATTTTTGATCTTTTCTAATTTTCCTAGATTCATACTTTGTACATTCCATGTTCCGATTATTAATGGATGTTTACAGCTGTTTCTCTTCATTTGGAGTTGTGCCCCATCATCAAATGAAGGTCCCATGGGCTTTACTCCCCACAGGCTTTACTCCATTCATGTCATCATGGTCAACTATACTTTGAGGAGGCAGCTTTTCCCCAGTTGCATTGTGAGTGCCTTCCTACCTGAGGGGCTCATTTGCCGGCACTATATCTGACAGTGTTTCTCTACTATTCATAAGGTTTTCAGTAACTAAATAGTTGGAAGTAGTTTGTCACTACTTCTTCCTAGTCTGTCTTCCTCTGGAAGTTCTTCTGAAACCTGTCCACCATGGGTGACCCTGCTGGTATTTAAAATACCGGTGGTATAGCTTCTAGAATCACAGCAACTCACAAGCCACCATAGTACGACAGACTGACACTGAAAACCTTATGAACAGCAGGGGAACAGTGTCAGAAGATGGAACATTTTGAAACAGCAGAACATTGTCAGACATCATGCTAGAGGATAAGCCCCTGAAGTTGGAAGGCACTCAAATTATGGCTGAGGAAGAGCTGCCTCCTCAAAATAGAGTTAACTATAATGATGTGAGGAGTCCTGGTGTGGCTCTGTGGGTTAATGCACTGGACAGCAAAGTCAGCTTGAACCACAAGTTTGGTGGTTCAAGCTCACCAGCCGCTCCTTGGAACAGGTTGGAACTGACTCAACGGCACTTAACAACAACAACATACTGATGTGAATGGAGCAGAGCTTTTGGGAGTTCATTTATCAATGGGACACAACTCAAAATGAGGAGAAACATCTGCAAATATCCATTAACAGTCAAAACATGAAATGTATGAAGTATTAATCTAGGAAAGTTGGAAGTTGTCAAAAATGAAAGGGAACGCATAAAGATTGAAATCCTAGGCAATAGTGAGCTAAAATGGACTGGTATTGGCCATTTTGAATCAGACGATCATTTTGTTTCCTATGCTGGGAACAACAAATTGAAGAGGAATGGCATCAAATTCATCATCAAAAAGAACATTTCAAGATTTATCTTGAAGAACAATGCTGTCTGTGACAGGGTACTATCCATATGCCTAAAAGACCTGTTGGAGTCCTGGAGCTCGGGTTAATGCGCTGGACTGCAAAGTCAGTTTGAACCACAAGGTCGGCGGTTCAAGTACACCAGTCACTCCTCAGAAACCCTATACAGGGTCTCTCTGAGTCAGAACTGACTTGACGGCACAAAACAACAACAAAAAGACCTGCTAACACCATCTTAATCAAATTTACACACCAATCATGAAACCTAGTGGTGATAAAACTGAAGAATTCTACAAACTTCTTTAGTCTGAAATTGATCAAACATGCAATCAAGATGCATTGATAATTATGGTGATTGAAATATGAAGGTTGGAAACAAACAGGAAGGATCAGTAGCTGAAAAATACAGCTTTGGTGATAGAAATGATGCTGGAGACTGCAGGATAGAATTTTGCAAGACTAACTACTTCTTCATTGCAAATGATTTTTTTAAACAATATGAAAGGCCACTATACACATGGACTTCACCAGATGGAATACATAGAAATCCAACTGACTATATCTATGGAAAAAGATGGTGTAAAAGTTCAGCATCATCAGCCAAAACAAGGCCAGGGGCAGACTGTTGAACAGACCATCAACTGCTTACATGTAAGCTCAGGCTGAAGCTGAAGAAAACTGGAACAAGTCCAAAATAAGATCTTGAATATAACCTACCTGAATCTCAAGAACAGATTTAATGCATTAGACACTAATGACTGAAAGTTGTGGGATAACAGCAAGAACATCACACAGGAAGAAAGTAAAAGGTCATTAAACAGATAGCAAAGAAAAGACCAACATGGATGTCAGAAGAGACTCTCTGAAACTTGCTCTTGCGTATGGAGAAGTAAAAGTGACTGAAAGAAATGAGGAGGTAAATGAGTGGAACAGAAAATTTCAAAGGGCAGCTTGGGAAAACAAACAGAAAGTATTATAATGAAAGTACAAATACCTGGGATTAGAAAACTGAAAGAAAGGGAAGAACATGCTCAGCATTTCTCAGGCTGAAAAAACTGAAGAAAAAATTCAAGTCTCAACTTTCAATATTGAAGGAGCTTATCATCAAAATATTGAATTGATGCAAAAAGCGTCAAAAGAACATGGAAGGAATATGCAGTCACTGTACCAAAAAGATACGGTTAATGTTCATCCATTTCAAGAGGCAGCTTATGATCATGAACTGATGGTACTGAAGGAAGAAGTCCAAGCAGTACTGAAGGTACTGACAAAAAACAAGCCTCCAGGAACTGATGGAATCCAAACTGAAATGTTCAACAAACTGATGCAGCACTGGAATTACTCACTCGTTGTTGTTGTTGTCAGGCGCCATCGAGTCGGAACCGACTCATAGTGACCCCATGCACAGCAGAACGAAACAATGTCCGATCCTGGGCAAACTCACTACTGCTGCCACACTTGATGCCATCAATGATGCCACCTGGCTGATCCATCTCGTTGAGGGTCTTCCTCTTTTTCTCTGACCCTCCACCTTACCCAGCATGACATCCTTCTCCAGCCACTGTTCTCTCCGGACAATGTATCCAAAGTATGAGAGACGAAGCTTAGCCATCTTGGCCTCCAAGGCTCACTCGTTGATGCCAAGAAATTTGAAAGACAGCTAGCTGCTTGTCAACCAGTTGGTTAAGATCCATATTTGTGCCCATTCCAAAGAGGGGTAACCCCACCGAATGTAGAAATCATTGAACAATATCAGTAATATTACATACAAGTAAAATTTTGCTGAAGATAATCTAAAAATAGCTCCAACTATACACCAACAGAGAACTGCCAGAAATTCAAGCCGGATTCAGAAGAGGACATGGAAAGAGGATTATCAATGTTGATATCAGAGGGATCTTGACTAAAAGCAGAGAATACCAGAAAGAAGTTTACTTGTGCTTTAAGTTTACTTTATTTCTCATACCTCAGACATGTATCAGGCGGGAACAGTCTCTGGAGAAGGACATTATACTTCGGTAAAGTGTTGTTGTTAAGTGCCGTCGAGTCGGTTGCGACCCATAGCGACCCTGTGCAGGGTTTCCGAGGGTGTAAATCTTTACGGGAGTAGAAAGCCTCATCTTTCTCCCGTGGAGTGACTGGTAGTTTCGAACCGCTGACCTTAAGGTTCGCAGCCACTACGCTACCAGAGCTCCTTTCGGTAAAGTGTAGGGTCAGCGAAAAAGAGGAAGACCCACAGACGGATTGGCACAGTGGTAGAAGCAGTGGGCTCAAGCATAACAACTATAAGGATGGCACAGGACGGGGCAGTGTTTCATTCTGTTGACTTAATGAAATCTAACAACAATATATGCTATAAACACTGGAACAAATATCATCGACAAAGTACAGGTATCCCACACGTTTTGAAAGCTTACCACTTTGCTTTTACAAAAGACCTACATTAGTATATCAATAGTATCTTTGTTTCTATAGGGGAAAAAGTGAAACTTAAAAAGTAGCGTTAAGTGTTTTGCAACAAGCCCTTAAAAAGGCAGGCAAACCCTGTGACACAAGAGTGGAATTGCTAAGCTCCTGCCATGGGAACACTCAGTATCTCAACATCAAGTCACTATAGCTTTGAACTGTGTCTGTGAACACTACATGGTAATGTTATTTTAGGCTTTATGCGCTATTTGGTATGATTCGGTAGGTTAGTTTTTGAGTCTCGGAATCTTCAAAAAAATTTCCCACACAAATTACTGGTAATTGATCTTCACTTTATGCCACTTCAGCTTAGTGAACATTTTATAGAAATGCTGTACTTTTAGAGAGTGGAGGACGCCAGTATTAACAAAATGAAAAAACATCAGATTATGAAAAGAATGATGTACCATGACTAAATGTGGATTATTCCAGGAATGCAAGGTTTGTATAATATTTTAAAAATCATTCAATATAAATGACCACCTAAACAACCGAAAGGAAAATAATATGATAATAATAGATGGACAAAAATCATTACCCATTCATGAAAAAAACATCTTAGCAAACTAGGGGTTGAAAGGCACTTCTTCAATGTGATAATAAGCCTGTATGAAAAACCTCCAGATATTCATCATCCTTAATGGTGAAATACTGGACATAGTCCCTATAAAACTTATCAAGGCAGAGAAATCTGCTCTTAGCACCCTTTACAACTTTTTACTGAAGGTTCTAGCCAAGACAAGTAAGGGGAAAATACAAGAAATAAAAATTAGAAAGAAAGAAACAAAATAGTCTTTTTAATGACCATTACATGACTGTGTACATAAGCTATACTACAGCAACTTTAAATATCTATAAGACTAGTAAATGAATTTGACAAGGTTATACAATATGAGCTGTGTATACTAAAATCAACTATATTTGTAAAAATTGGGAAATCTAACATTTACAATGTCATATTCTTATATAAAATACTAAAAAGTACATCTACAGAAATTGAAGAAGAGTTAAATAAATGGAGAGATCAAACCACATTGATGGATCAGAAGAATCTACATTGTTAAGATATTCATTGTCCCCAAATTGACTGGATATTCACCCAAACTCAACCAAGATCTCAAAAGGCGTTTTCACAATAATGCCAAGGGCTTCTTAAAGTTAATATGTAAGAGTAGAGGACCTAGAATAGCAAAAACAATTTGGAAAAGAAGAAAAACATTGGACAGTTTACACAACCTAGTTTCAAGAATGTTTTATCGTGGATTTTGCTTCAGCGACTTCGGGACAAATGAATAACAGAGAATTAATATAAATTTCAGTGATCAAGGTAGTGAGGTATTGACTTTAGACAAACAGGTCAGTATAACAGAAATAGAGCCGCACGTAAATGTCACATTATTATTTTTAACAAAGGTACCAAGTTAATCTTATGCAGAAAGGATGATCTTTTCATAAATTATGCTGGAACCGGATAAGCATTATGGGAAGAAAATGAACCTTTATCCAAGGCATTTGTGTTCCAACAAACACACAAGTTAACTAGTGGTGGGTCATAGCGTTACATGTAAAAACTGAGACTACTAAACTTTGTGGGGAAAACATAGATGAATTTCTAATTTTGGAATGGGCCAAGATTTCTTATAGAGTCACAGAAAGTACTAACTATTAAAAAATTGATAAACTGCATTTATCAACATTAAACGTATGCTCGTCAAAAGATATAATTAAGACAATGCATCCAAAAGTCACTGGGAGAATAAAAAGTTGCCCTTCCACATAGTAAATAATCTGTGTAGGAAGCTTAATGAAAATAATACTCTATTTATAATAAAAACAACGTATAAAACAGGCATAAACTTGTAATAAAGGAAAAAGGAAAAAAACTACTGGAAATTTATACCTTATAATGACTGTGTAGATTATAAGAAAGATGACAACACTTCCTAATTTAGTAAAGATATTTTAATGTAAGACTAATTTTTTACTTAGGGTATCTTAAATAACATTTTAAGATGGGATTCCAGGTCAAGGAAACATGCCTTTGTTTTAAGTTTATTGATTATTCTTAATAGTACGCTTTTATTCTATTGGATTGGAGCAATCAGGAATTCAGTAAGTGGTCTTTGATTTATTTGTGGACATTAACCAAAGCTTCCAAAAATGGTTAAGAATACTGGAATAAAAATTAGGCCATGAGCAGCCCCAAACACCATAACAAGAAATATAATCTTAAAAAATGTTCTGAAAATGTATGCGCTCGATGTATATAAAACACATACCCCTACTACTGTTGAAAGTGCACTTTGTAACAAGGGATAGCCTAGCAGATACAATGCCTCAATTGCCTTTTGGTTTACTGAGGGCTCAGAACTAGACACAAACGCATAGCATATGTGCGCAGAAAAGTCGAAAGAAAACCCTATACAAATGACAAGGTTCATCATGGATATGGAATCAAGATTGACATTCCAGTAAGCCATGAAACCTGTGACTCCGACTACCACAGATGCAATAGCGAAAGTTACCCACAAGGAACACAATGGATGAGGAATTAACAGTAAAGAAACAACAAACATAGCTAATGATGCAATAATGACACTTCGAATGGTATTTTCCACTATTACAGTATACTGATCATAATATATGAAGGCCTGGTTATACACCAACAGGGGAATTTTACACTTTGCAGCAATGCCTCGAAACTGTTGCAACATCTTCTTCTTACTGGCTGGAGTAGAAATATTCTTGGTCTGAATAAAAGCCCGGGAAGAAACGATTTCATTTGATGATGAAATATTAATATCATATATGAAATTTGAAAAATTCTTTAAAAATATGGGAATATTGTTTATAAAAGTATCCTTATCATTGACATCTTGTTTTGCTTCTCCCAAATACTGCACATATGATCTTAACCAAAATTCTGTGAGACTACTATCTATATACTCATTCTCTTCAAACTGTCTCATGCATTGTTCCAATTTTTGCCTCACATCTTTATTCCAGTAGTCAACATTTTCAGTAACGACCACCATAACCATGGGGCCATACTCTGAAAAATACGCTTCATCTACATCAAAATACGGTGTGACGTAGGAATCATCGCTCGCTAGATTTCGAACATCTAAACCTTCTTGCACGTGGAAACACCCATATATACTGCTTATGATATACATAAGGTATAGCAACACTACGAAACACTTGGACTCCATGCTTGTGAGAAAAGGGCCAAAATAGTCTCTAAAGAACAAATTCATTGGATGGATACCAGTTCCATGCTCATCTGGGAGAGAACCAAATGGGGCACAGCAGGACCTTTTTAAAGAGGCACATTTTTGGTCAGGACTATCTGATTTTTCCAACCAGCGCAGACAGACTACTTCTCTCTTACCATCCAGGGCCAAAAATGCTCCAAAACAGGTGATGTTATAAAAATAACAAAAGAGCAGAGTTGTTCCTGTGTAGATGCAAAAGTACTGTACAGATCTGAAAGAGGTCATAACCCCTGTATAGAAGGCCAGGACATTGGTGATGGTGGTGACTGTAATGGACACTGCCACCTTTGAATAGACACTGGACATCCGATGTCTTATGCTATCCATGAGGTTGGTCTTCTGCCAGGCAGAAATCATGATAAACATGTCATCGACCCCAACGCCTGTAAAAAGAGAAACTAAATCTTCATCCATACCAATACTGAATGAAAACGAAACAAATTGATTCAAACCATTCTCTTGTGTCCATCTGTTAAGGTCTGATTTATCCTGCCCAGTGTCTGCTTAAATACCACCACCTCTGTAATGTTTCCTCTGTCTTTGAATCTACAACAGAATTCATCACTCCCTCCTCTGTAACAATGCTGAGCTTTGCACATATCCCTCTTATTTGCACAGAGCACAGTATACCCTCCTCCCCTCTTCACTTATGGATGTTTTAAAAATGAGATCAGCATTCAATGCTTGAATGGTGGAAATTGAAGTAGGATTAACAATGTATCTTTGATTCCACTTGATTGCTTGAGAGATCATTTTCTCCTATAAATCATTTTCACACCAAAACATAGATATGCACAGTCAACATGGCTGTTGCTTAAAACATCAGCTGGCTTTATATAGCTACAGTTAGCACCTGACTACCTCTATGGAATTACTTGAGAGGTAATGCACAACTTATACACACACATACAGTTTTCCTTCTAGTTGTTTTAGATACCTAGAATGCTATTATTCAAACTTCAAATGCAAACATTCCTGATATCAGAAATATGCATAAAAGTAAACCTTGAAAGTGTTTTACTCATTAATGCCTGTTAGATAATTAGGTCTCTACAATCGTGTTTCATGATTGCTTTGGAATAGAGTAGACAGGAGATCATTTGACATCACTGAAGACATCATTGAAGGCTAGGAAAGCAGGGTCTCCCAAGAGTAAAGTGTGCCAGAAGAAACAGCATGAGCATATCACCTCCCTCAAATTTTCTACTAGATCTGATATTACTTTCACTCATCTACACCTTTGTTTTATTGTGTGTGGGTTCAAAATCAGTGCTTGGAATTGAAATGTTGATCTCAATTTCAACTTTCTTAAGATCTTCTTTGTGGATTACATGCCAAAATTGGAAGGACACTGGGAATTGCAACATAGCCCCTACATCAAATGTTCTATGGATAAGATCAAGGCTAAAGGCTTCACACTAGCAAAGTATGCATGTTGTTGTTGTTGTTGTTCCAGCTCATGGCAACCCACATAGAGTTTCCAGAGGAGAGGCTGGTGGGACTGAACTGCCAACCTTGTGGGTTAGAAGTCCAGTGATTATCCTATAGTGTCATTCCAGGACTCCAAAGTATGCATAGTCTGTTATTAACTGTATCCTGGCTTCAAGGATTCTAACTTTAAAGACTCCGGTTGTGCTCAGCCTGACAAAAGAGAAGATTCAGAACCACTAAGGACAAAGAATTAAATCAGTGATAATTGGTAGGTATTTAAAAATGCATTTTATTATTTATAGAACCTTGCTCAAAATTGTCTTGGCACATTTCTTGTTTGAACTATTGAAACTGTACTTCCATACACACATTGGAATACAGGTTGTGGTGTGCACTGAATGATAAAATGTATGTATGCACTAGAATGTGGGCTCTGAAGCATTAGAGTACATTAACTGACATAGTACCCAACTCACTCACTACTTTCTCCAGGTAAACAAATATTTTCTTCTAAGTTGTTTACTTTCTAAAATACAAACACCGTTTCCTTCTCATGTTAAATAAATTCCAACAATACAGAAAAATATAAAAACAAAATGCAAAACAACTATAATTTTACTTTTGAGGAATAATCCCTTACTAACATGTTGATGTAGAACCATTCAGGATTGTTTTATGCAAAAATATGCACTCTCTCTCTCGTCATATCAAACATCTCATGTTTAACCAGCAGTTTCCTTTAGCATTACATATCTTTTTTAAAGGACTGAATAAGATTCTACTATTTTAATGTACTATGCTTGATTTTTTAAGTATATGAAAATACTAGAATCTTTTTCTAATATAATTTTATTCTAATATTCATATACTATGTTTGATTTGGGGGTTCTGGTGTGGCACTGTAGTATAAGCACTGAACTGCAAAGTTGGTTCGAACTGAAAGGCTGGTGGTTCAAGCCCACTAGCCACTCGTAGGAACCCTATACAGGAATGCAATGAGTTGGGACCAACTCAAAGGCACTAAACAACAATGTTTGATTTTGACCAATCCCATTTTGATAACAGAATATTGTTTTCAGTATTTTCCCATTCTAAATAACTTATTTTACGCTTTGAGCACCTAACCAAATTATCTGTATAAATTCCTAGAGTGTTACTTAATGGTGGGCAAAATATATTCCATTTTTAGGCTTTTTACTTAATGTTGCAAAACTGGACTAAAAGCGTGTGTACCAATTTACACTTCTTCCCAGCTTAATATGAGAGTGTATTTATTTGCATACAACTTTCCAATATCCTTCAACTTTGCTCATGTTTGAATCTAGGGAATTAAAAGGTCTCACCTTGTTTTAATTTGCATCCTTTGATTATTTTTGATTAATTTTTTCTTTCATCTTAAGTGATTTGCATGTTGTTTTGGGTGTGTTAATTTCTTATTTGGTTCAAACCCACCAGCTACTCCTCAGAAACCTTATAAGGGTCGCTATGCGTTGGAACTGCCTTGATGACACTTAACAACAATTGTTCATTAATATCCTTTGTTCAGTTTTCCATTGGGGCAACAGATTTTTCCAACTATAAGGAAACTCCAAGAATTCCATTGGTTTTTTCTGTACGCTACCACCTCATTTTAGCTCTCTGTACACCCACCTAAATATAATTACTTTTTCCTCATTCTAATATAAGCTGTGCTTTACTCCATACACTTATATACACAGTGGGTAGCCTCATATTTTGGGTTTACTCACCTAGAATAAGAAATGGTGAATTTGCAACTATGATCACAAATGGAACTCCAATGTACAACATCAGGCCAAAGCCACTTACTACTGCCAAGGCAGCAGAAATCACTCCAAAGGTTGCAACGCACATTTTGTTTCGTACACAGTCACACCTGTAAATAAGGAAGGAAAAATCATGGAATGTGTGGTGGCAACTTCCATCAAGTCATAACATCCTTGTCTTGAAGGCCTATTCAGAAACCTCTAGGGCAATAGTTCTCATATTTGGCTGCAGGAGACCTTGAATTCCCAGACTCTACTAATCCTGGTGTAGCACTGCAGCATAAGCACTGGACTGCTAACCACAATGTTGGTGGTTCAGACCCACCAACCACTTCTTGGAAACCCCATACAGGGTCACTATGAGTCAGAACCAACGACGGCAATTAAGAACAACAGAGTCTGGTGGTGCAGTGATTAAGCACTAGTCTGCTAACTGAAAAGTTGGCCGTTTGAACCCACCAGTATCTCCATAGGAGAAAGATGCTTCTGTAAAGATTACAGCCTTGAAAACCCTATGGGACAATTAATCTCTGTCCGATGGGTTGCTATGACTCAATGGCAAAGAGATCAAAGACCAAGAGAGAAAAAAAAAAGAGGGGGCAGGGAAGTTGGGAATCTATACTTTTACCAAGCTCTCCAGGTGAGTCTTAGGGAGCCAGCACAACACTGATTCATTGATGGACATTTCAGAACCACAGAAGGAATATGAAAACACTGCAAATAGGTAATTCTCCTATCCTCTTCAAAGGATTCCAACAGGCGATGGAGGGCAGGCTCTCCCAAAGAGGGAACCCACATCCAGTCATTTGCTTCTCATCTATCCCCCAACTCCAACTAGCCATAAAACCCATCCTAAACAGCTCCTGTATTTCAAAGCTATTTCAGTGTGTTTTGTGTTTATAAAAGATTTGAAAGCCTTCTACAATGTTTTCAGTATTCTCCTCTATTGGTGAAGTAGACTCTGGAAAGTTGCCATGAATTGCAAAGGAATTAGAAACATCATTTCTTTTGAATGCTCCAACTGATACTTGCTTCCTTGTCAGACCAACAGAAATGGGGATAAAGGTATATATGCACAAGGTTTTAAAATATGGGTTTCAGTGCTCGACCTCTCTAACAACCATAATATATTGTTAAATACTTGCAACACCCTCTGACATTAGATTTTACTTTTTTGGAAGTTGCTTCAAAACAAATGACTTATACCTGCTCCAGATATTTTACTAGGGGAAAGAAACTAAGCTTGGAATTGAAGACTAGAAGAGGTAACTGAGGAACTGGAGCCTCTGACTCTAAAATAGGAATATGACCAAAGATCATCTTCAGACTTTCTCTACCTGATCTCATCTCTAATGTTCAATAGGCAATGAAAGGAAAAAGAGATTCAAAAGAGGAACACTGTAGGTGTTGTAGAAATTTGCAGATATTCTAGGTCCCAAGCAGTTCATCAGAACTACCCAAGGAAATTCTTTTAAATGTACATTTCTTGGAACCTAGTCCCACAAATTTGGATTCAGTATGTTTGTAGCAAAGCTGTAGAATCCACATGTTCACAGTTTTCCTCAGGTGATTTCAGTGCTCTTGCAGATTTGGTCTTGCTGGAGCAAAATCAATAATTTCTTCTTACTAAGTAGGGCATGATTAGATTAGAAATTATTGCACTTAGAAAGTTGTGCATATGCTTAGTGAGAAATCTTCATCTTTTTTGAAAAGTAATGGTTTCCATCATGAGTAAATGAAAGTTTACAGCATACTTAAGAAATGACAGGTTTTCAAATTGCCACTAGAAATTGGTCTTAACATTTGCAATACAGTGTGTAAATTTCTGGAATAACAGATAATTTTGAAATATTCTAGAAGTCCATATAGCACTACTTGCTTTAGAATGAATAAAATTCCATTTGGAGCATGAACTTTTGTGAAAGTCTTAGGATTATTCAAATAACTACACTAAAATGTGTCCTAATAATCCTATACAAGGTAAACGCATGTATGCAAGGTATAAACTTAATATATCAATGAGTGAAGCAGGCAGCACAGTGATTTCTGAGGCCCCTCCTCCAGAAAAGAAGTAAGACACCCTAAGTATAGTAGAGGAGGAGCAAGGGTTCCCAAGGGACCTACAAAAGCACCCGCAGGATAATAGGTTTTATATTCAAATCAAGGCATGCATCAGCCCATCATGCCAGGATCTGTGATGCAAGAATTTTCCTGCCTCCTTTCCTCTTCTTGAGCATCAGGAATCAGCAGCACAGAGAAGGAGGAGAAGAGAAAGAAGAACCCTGGAAAACCCCTTTCCTCCACTAAGGGCTTGTCCCATGCAACATGCACCAGCTTTGGGGGTGAGAGGTAGGGGTGGAAAAACCTGAAGCTCAAATTAACCACTTTTGTTTATTACATGGACACTTAAATTACCTCAAAATTATGGAGGCCTTCCTGGGTTTTCTTAGGGTAGTGGAAAAGCCTAATTATGAAATTTAAAGGGACACAAAATAAAATTGATTTATGTTTATCACTCATGCATCCTGCTAGCTTAACATGTTGGTTACCAAAGTATAAAAAGTCTTTACCAGACAAATACAAATCATTTTCTAATTGCCTTCAATATTAAACTATCTGCATCTATTGTCCACAATCATCTAGATAGAATATAGATTTGTATTTTCAGAACGAAGGATCTAAAAGAAAAGTCGTGTCAAACCAATAATTGGTGCCTTGTAGATCTCATACTATTTTCAACATTTATATACTTTTAAAATTTGCAACCAAATTCATTGCAACAGATGTTTTATTTGCTTTGTTATTTCCAGCTCCCTTTTTATTGTTGTAGTTTCTTCTTTGTTTTCTAAGGGATGTAGTTTTTCTTCTTCAGAATAATGAAACTGAGGTAATTTATTAACCCTCGGGTGATCTCTACTGAGCTCAATATCCTTTCTTAACTGGGGCTTCTTTTCTCTTAAATCTATAAATTATATCACCTGATCCGACACCTACTTACACATGATAATTCCGAAGAGAGAGAGAAAAAAAGTGTATATACCTACATTTAATCCCAGGCATTTTGATTCCAGAAGACAGGGCCTGAGAATATATATTTTAGGGTGCTACAAGTGACTCTGATGTGAGAATCTCTGGAATAAAATAATCTCTGCAGTTCCTTCTACATCTGTATTCTATGGTTTGCTGATATTTAATATTTTAGCTTCCTGATCACAAGAGCTCAACCTAATCCTAATGCCAAGACAATAATTTTTAAGTGCTCAACAAGGCACACTTTACATTGAAACAAATGGAGGCATCCAAGTCAATTCTGTTATTTGATTATATAGGTTCATTCCAAGTGGAACAATTAATAAGATTAAATATATAAAGTAAAAAGCATGTACCAAATCAAATGAAACTGACTGCAACTTATTTTTATCATTCCATTTGATTGTATGCTATTGCTGATGGGCAAAACAAAAAGAGTCATCAGACTTAAAAAGAGTTTAACAAATTAAGAAGAGTTTTTTTTTACCTGTAGCATGATATGATTGCAAATGATATGATTAGAAGGTATGCCAAGTGAAACAAAGGGACCACTGTTTTAGAAGTTGCCTCAAATTCCAATTGTCTGGAAAGTGATGAAAAGTAGACCGCCTGCCACAAAAATATACTCAGATAAATAACCTTGAATTTCACTTTTTGTGTGTGAATTACAAACACTTTTGAAACATTGATCAAAAGAACATGTTAAAACTCAGTAAAAGATCAAAATACATGGGTTATGATTTTAGATTAAAGATAATGTAGCTTTGCTTCCTCTTATAAATCCATAGCATCCTTTCCAAAGTTAATTTCAAAGTGCCAAAGCTTTAAAACTCCTGAATATACAAAATTTGAATTTTAAATAAAATGGTGAAATCTGGACCACATACAAAACTGTAGAAATGATGGCTTCTTCTAATTTTTTATTAGGACAGAATCTTTTGCTGTTTTAATTGCACTGGTATCATTTCAGGGATGCCTGGTATTCAAAGATTTTTTCCAGTAGGGGTGTGAATTTGACTAGGCTTATTTCCAAGTATTATTAGTAGGGCTGTGGGCCCAACAATGACTGAGCAGCTAACAGGCACCTAGCGCTATGCTAAGTGCTTTATTGATGACTAACTTGAAAATTGCCAAGCCAGTTATCTTTGCAAACAAGACAGTGGAAATTGTGCTTGGTGGTGTAGTGGTGGTGTGCTGTGGAGTTGGTTCCGATTTATCATTGCGACCCTGTATAGTGCTTCCGAGGCTGTAAATCTTTATGGGAGCAGAAAGCCTCATCTTTCTCCCTCGGAACAGCTGGTAGTTTCGAACTAGTTGACCTTGGGGTTAGCAGCCCGATTCGTAACCACTACGCTACCAGAGCTCCTTGGAATTTGTGCTTAACTGCTTCTTAAACCCGGATGAGTTCCACATAAACTTTTTGAGGGACTCCCAGGAGTCCTGGTGTGGCGCTGTGGACAAATGTGTCCTACTGAAAAGTCGTTTGAACTGCAAGGCTGGTAGTTCAACCTCACCAGCTGCTCCTTGGAAACCCTATACAGGGTCGCTATGGGTCAGATTCGACTCGACGGCACTGAACAATAAGTGGCCGGTAAAGAAAGACCTGAGCCCAAAATCAGAATTCTAAAGTAATTCGACTAGGAAGCCTAACCTCAAAAGTAAACATGAAGATTCAGGTCTCGACTGAACAGACCTACTGTGAAGCATGAAGAATTTGTGCTACCAACCAGACTGTCACCAAGGATTTAAGATTTGTGGCTTCTTCCGCAAAGTACTAAGAAAGGGCTACCACCCCAAAATAGCCCGGGAGTGCACTGACCACAGTCCTTGCAACAAATCTTCATGATCCCATCTTCTCATGGCCTCCCTCTAAGCCCCAGCTACCAGGTACCTGGATCTTCTTCAAGTTCAGTCCCTCCTTCAAGTCGCCGAAGACTTTCAGGAAATGCACCAGCCACTTCCTGCTCTGCTCGTTGTTGTCCTCAGCTCGCTCAGTCTGCAGGTAGTACTGCAGCCGCATGGCTTTGACCTCCAGAAGTATCTGGGTCTTTCCCCTCTGGCCTAAAACGACTCCTCCAAGAAGGCTGTTCAAGTAGATGGTCTGATGGCTGAAATTGAAGATGGGAAAGGTGATATTTTTCAGGTCGAAGTCTTTCTGCTCTCTCCAAGCCACCAGGAGCGGGTTGGAAGGCACGCAGCTGTCTCCGAACTTGGCGCACACTTGCGTGTAGTGGATGCGGGTTCCGTTTTCCTTGACCAGAGATAGATCCTGCACCGCGTGGTCCAGTTTACTAATTTCATGAAAACTTTCTGGTTTCAGCAGCGAGGAGGTGTGGGAGAGCACCAAAATGGTAGCGAAATTGAATTCCGTGCTCTTCCTGGTGGCGGAAAAGCTAAGGGAGTCGTTGGTGGAGAAATGTCTCTGCACGAAGAAGCGCTCTTTCTTGGCGGGGCTCCCCATTGGGGAGTACTGCTCCTCTAGATTTTCTTGTTTGTCCTTGAGCAGATGGACAAAGCCAGTGCTGAGAAAGGCCGTCAAGAGCATGGGTCCCAGGAGGAAGAACCAGGGGTACGAGCCCACCGCCCAGCCCAGCCGTTGGAAGACATGGTTGAGTGGTGTCTCCAGGCAGTCCGTGTGGCAGCGGTCGTTCTTGGTCTCAGAAGCAGATGTTAGCGAGGGTGAAGATGTGGCCTGCCCCTCAGCGAGCAGGTGCGGCAGCGATTCTTGGGACTTCGGGTGCTTCTGCCAGAAATGGCGTTGCTTTGACTTCCGCCCCTCCTGCCCGGACTTCCCCAACTGTGACCTTTGCTCCTCCTCCAGCCGGGAATCGGCTTCTGGAACTACTTTCGAGGGGTTAGTAAAACTCATTTCCGGGAAGGAAAGGAGATGCTTTTAGATGGGATAGCTGCTGAAAACGTACCGTCTGGACAGAACTCCCATCTCCACCCCAGCGGACGGTTTCTGGGAGAAATTCTAAGGACGTCTGTTTGAGCATCGGCTGCTCGAGCTCACAGGCTGCAGGCCAGTTTGGGGAGCACATGGTCTGTATTGTTCCGTAGTTTACATGCTAGGGATTTAATTGGATCTTTCCTTTCTTCTGACAATTAATGCAAGAAACATTTCTTAAAGGGGAATGAAATGTGTGCCTGCCCTTCACTAACTCATCGTTGAATGTGAGACAAAGGCTTGTTCCCAGGCACACACATACAAAAAACACCCTTCTTACAGAGAAGAATAATGTAAGAATGAAGGCTGAGTTCTACTCAAAACATTGCATTAAGAAGGCAGTGCAATGACATTTTTAAGTTTCTGAAAGGAAACAAATAAATAAACCTCTTAACTTGGAAGTCCATACTCCGAAATTATCTTGAAAATGACAGAGAAAATTTTGTTTTACCAATAGATGGAAAAAGAAATGACAAAGGAAGCAAGAATATATTTTTGGATGGATCCACACCATATCAAATTTTGGTGAATGCAGCCAAAACAGTTCTTAGAAGGAAGTTTATAGCTTTAGAGACTTTGTTAGAAAAGAAGAAAACTTTAAAATTAGTGATCTAAGTTACCACCTTAAAATGCTACGAAAAAATCAGAAAACTAAACCAAAGTAGAAGACAAGATATTACCGAACGTGCCATGGGAATTCTCCTGAACTTCTAGCAAGGAGTCGCAGATTCGGGTGAGGTGTCAGGGACACAAGTCATGAGCAAGACAACAGGAGTATCCACTCGACAGGCGATGGGGTCCATCTCTGAAAGCCAGTGAGATGGCCGTCCATCATGGCTGCCTAGAGGTATTTATTCTTTAAAATGTCCTTCTCTGACGTTCTTTTAGCTCATAGGCCTTTCTTCTTTTTGTCTCCTTATTTAGTTATCCTCTTCTACCTGTGGTTGTTGGTGGTTACCAGGGGGGTGAGGGTGAGAGGAGTGTTGCGTCTACTCCGCCTTCCTTGCATCCCTGTTCTATCATTTTCCCTCCTGAGAAAGACGAGACCCTAAATCTTTAGGGAATGGGTCTGGGAAGTCGTCTGGCTACTTGTGCTGACATGGGAAATAGTCCTATTTACAGGGTCTCAATCTTAACTCATCTAGACTATGGAAGGAGGATGCCGACTGGCCAATGGGGTTCAGTGATGTTCGAAGGATGATATATTCTTGTTGGCTATGCAGGACTTGGATTTAACAGCCTGGAGATGAGAAGAGACAAATTTGACTGAAAAATTCAATAATGAGGACAGTTTTAATAATAGGGTACTGTTACTTAATTTGTGTCAGATTCTAGAATGTTATTGATGTCGTTTTGTACCTGTCTTGACGGACTCACAAAGAAACAGCTCTGTTCTTTGAGATACAGGCAGGTTTCTCTGCAGAGGTGAGCAAATCTAGAGCTCTGCAATTCTGAAGTTCTGAAGTGTTACTTCCTTTAGGGAACATAACTGCTTTTGCGCAAACCACAGGGTTTTGCTTTCTGTTCCTGTAAAGATCCACAGCCTCAGAAACCCTGAACAGGGTCGCTGTGAGTCGGTACCGACTCTATGGCACAAAACCACAACCACCACTAAGGGTGTTGTTGTGCCTTTAGCTGTTGCTTGTTGTACTCTGAGGAAGGTGTCTTAGCTGCAGCCCTAATTGTGGCTAGTAGGAGCCACCTTTATGTCTGGGAGCATTAGACCAAGGGAACACCTTCTTCAGTTTGGGTGCAATACCCAATATGCTTTATACTCATATATCCAGTGGCATGTGGTCTCCACACATTGAATTTTTCCCACTATCTGACTCTTTGTGTTGAAAAAGTGGCGGAAACTAAAAGGTCAGATAAGGGAGTTGAATTTATTCTACCAGTTCTATTTTTAATTTCTGTAATATCGAAGAGCAGGTAAAATAAGATGGTGACAGAACTCAGCAAGGCCCTTTGGAGAGATTATTTAGTTGGAGGCTACGCGTGCCTTTTGGACACAGATTAAGGGTTTACGGAAGGTACATTTCTTACTTCCTCTGAGACCTTCAAGGAAGCAGTTTGTTTCTTCAGAAGTTTTGAGGTTAGGTGCTGAAAGGTACAGTGCTTAAAAAAAAAAAAAAAAAAAAAAAAAAGCAGTAGACAGACAGGAATGTAGTTTTTGTTGTTAGGTGCCATCTACTTGGTACCGACTCATAGTGACCCTATGAACGAAACACTGCCCGATCCTGGGCTAATCTCACTACCGTTGCCACGCTTGAGTCCATCGATGTTCGCTTGAGTCCATTGATGTTGCCACTTGGCCAATCTATCTCGTTGGGGTCTTCTTTTGTTTTTTAAAGGGTGCTATTAGGGAGGCCAGCGCAAAGAGAGCGCTGGTTTTACTCCGTGCCAATAATTATCTCCCCAAAAGCAGTGCTTGGACATCAGTGTGAATCAAGAACCGGGTGAGAGAATAAGACACTTCTCCACACACATGGGAGAGGCCCGGAGAAAAACTTTCTCTCTGGCTTTTTTTCTGTTCTTATAATCATGACAGAGTGGGAGGAAAGGAGGCCATTGAGGGCCTGGAGGACCAAATAGCTGGTTCCTGTACCAAGTAGGAAGGTTACAGACTTACCGGCGACTTCTCAGTCAGTTGTCTCGCAAGACCTTTTCAGGACATTTGTGGGCCACATGAGTTGGAGAGCCACACTTGAAGCAAGTGGCCAGGGGCAGCCATCCCCCAGCCCTTTCACCTCTGGGGGCTCATACCCTGTACTCGTGGCTCCAGTGTCTGAGTTACCTACAGTGAAGGCACGGGGGTTTACTCAAAACCCTTGGGTTTTCTGTTCAGACCTTCTTTGGGGAAGCATGTTGGCCACAATAGCAGCCTCTAAAATTTTTGCCTTTAACTCGTCCTTCCTTCCCTTGGTCACATCCCAACTGTTAAAAACTGTAATTGCTGAAGTCTACAGCTCATTTGAATCACTGTGAGGTCTTATGGCTCTTGACTGGAGTTTGCGCTGAATATCAGGGGCTCACTGGTTTATACAATGATTGTTCAGAACAGTTCTACCCTCTGGGGATTCTGGGTCTAGGTTGGTATACTTTTGCATTGCATTAATCAGACATCTTCTAACAGCTACTGGGTTTCATCTTTTTCTTGGGTTACTTCAGTAAGTTTGAGTAGTTGAATGGCTTTATGTGGATGGCTCTGATTCTATCTGTTAAACAAATCTGCATATATTCTCTCATGGCTCTACCTTCCAGGTTAGATCAAAAATAGGATGTTCTGGAATTCTTCAACAAACTTTCCTGGGTTAGTTGAAAAACTCCCCATTTTATCATTACAGGTTTTAAGGTCCCCCATAGTAAATGGGACCTTCATGAGAGATCATGAAGAATATGGAAAGGGTACAATGAAGAATACAGAAAGGGAGGTTGGGTTAGTGGCTGGGGCTGGGGAAAACTGTCATCTTCACTGAAAATTTCCCTTTGGGGATGGAGGAGTCCAGGGTCTCTATCCTTAAGGCCTTCTTTATCAGGATAGGGCAGTGGCAGTGTGGAGGCTTCACCACCACCTTTCACAGGGAGGACTACAGTAGACATTGTTGGTCTGGGGTACACTGTTAGCACACGTCGTGTATATAATTCAGGGGTGGTCTTGGAGCAGCATGAAGGCTTGTATGTACGGCACCTCAGACCACTTCCTTTGCCTGAAACAGAAAAAGTCTAGTTGTAAGATTGTATTAAAACTTAGGGAACCTCCAGCCAGCCAAACTTCTGAATCCCCCAAAGAGTACTGTGGCCAGGTTGTGGTGCCAAACAAAAGAAGTTTCTTTTTCGTCAGCATGTCCAACTGCAGGTTAAGCTTCGTCTAGTTCTTAAGGAGACAAGCCAAGGGGGAACCTTTGGGCTCTAGTTTCCATGACCCTTGTCCCATGGTGTTACTGGGGCAAAGGGGAGAACAAAAAAAGCCTCTGTCAGAAACTCATCTCAATGTCTTAGGAGACATTCTGCTAACGTTAGCACTGGTCTCGAGGTGTCCCTTGGTGCCTAACCGTGTGTGGACCCTGGCCCTGGGGAAGCCACTTCATCCCCAGGACCCCACTGTGTAGAAGCGGTGCTACTGGGAAGCCCACACCAGACCCTCCTCATTATTACCTTAGCTCTCGCATTTGTAGTTCTGAAGATAATATACCACCGAGGCTTCTGTAAGGCATAAAATGTTCGAATTCTCACCTCACAGTCAATTTCAGAAGGGTAGTAAACATCCCTCCGCATGGACAAAACAACATCCTCCTCTGAGGTCCTTAGCTTGAGACCCTGCTGACTGGGGTTTGAAAAGGTGATATTCATATCATGGCAACGTAAACTCCAGGCACTCCAAACTGCTCAAAAAAGCTTCTAATTCGAGAGTCCGGAGAGAAGGCGGAGAACCCCATTCCCTCCTGGGCCATTCAGGATAATGGTTCAGAGCTTCACTTAAGGCCCACCCTAAGGAATTTGACAAAGGATGACATAAAAGGCGATGAGCTCAATCCCTCTACACTGCTAAGTCCCCTTGATGTACATCCCTACAAGGGCTTCCTATTGGGGATGATGCAAACTCACAAGCCTGACAGGCGAGTCTGCTTTCCCAGGTAAATAGATTTCCAGCCACCAGTAGAGAAAGCAATACTCAAGGAGCTTACAGAAAAGGCAAGCTTTGAAAGTGACTGCCTGCATAAATCAAGAGGCAGTTGTTTGAACAGAACAAGGACATATGGAATGGTTTAAAATCGGGAAAGGTGTGAATTAGGGTTGTATCCTTTCATTATACTTATTTAATCTGCACAGTGAACAAATGATCTGAGATACTGGACTATATGAAGAAGAATGCAGCACCTGGATTGGAAGAAGACTCATTTACAACCTGAAGTATGCAGATAATAGAATCTTGTTTGTTGAAAGCTGAGAGGTCTCAAAACACTTAACTGATGAAGATCAAAGACTAGAGCCTCAACATATAGAAAAGAAAAATTCTCACAATTGGACCAGTAAACAACATATAACAATAAATGGAGGAAAGATTGAAGTTGTCAAGGATTTCATTTTACAAGAATCCATAATCAATGCCCATGGAAGCAGCAGTCAAAAAACCAAATGACATATATTGCATTGGACAAATATGTGGCAAAGGATCTCGTTGAAGTGTTAACACACACACACACACACACACCAAACATAACATTTTAAAGACTAATGTGTGCCTTACCCAAGCCATGGTATTTTCAATGGTTTCATAAGCGTATGAAAGCTGCACAGTAAGGAAGAGTGAACAAGGATTGATGCCTTTGGATTATAGTGCTCGGGAAGAATATTAAATATACCATAGACTGCAAAAAGAATGAACAGATCTGTTATGGGAGAAGTAACAGTCAGAATGCTCCTTAGAAGGGAGAATGGTGAGACTTTATCTTATGGACTTTGGATATGCTATCCTGAGAGAAGGATACCATAGTAAAGTAGACTGTCAGCAAAAAAGAGGAAGCCCCTCAATGAGACGGATTGACATAGTGGCTACAACAATGGATTCAAACATAGGAACAGCTTGGTCCAGGACCAAGTGGTGGTGGTTATGTGCCATGAAGTCGATTATGACTCAAAGAAACCCTGCATAGGGTTTCAGATGCTGTAAATCTTTACAGGAGCAGAAAGCCTCATCTTTCTCCTGCGGAACAGCTGGTAGTTTTGAACTGCTGAATTTAAGAGTAGCAGCCTGACTCATAATCTCTCACAACCACACAAAGGCTTTTGATTATGTGGATCATGACAAGCTATCGACAGCATTGCAAAGTATGAGTATTCCAGATCACTTAATTGTGCTCATGATGAACCTGTGCATAGGCCAAGATGCAGATCAAGGGAACACCAAATGGTTTTAAATTAGGAAAGGTGTGTGACAGGGTTGCATTCTTTTACTATACTTACTCAATTTATATGCTGAGCAAATAATCCAAGAAGCTGGGTTAAATGAAGAAAACCTGGCATCAGGATTGGAAGAAGACTCATTAACAACCTGCAATATCCAGATGATACAACCTTGCTTACTAAAAGTGAAGAGGACTTAAAATACTGATGAAAATCAAAGACCACAGCTTTGGGTATGGACTGCATCTCAGTGTAAAGGAAACAAAAATCCTTACCACGGGACCAATAAACAACATTCTTATCAATGGAGAAAAGTTTGAAGTTATCATTTTGCTCATTATCAACCATTAACACTCATGGAAGCAGCAGTCAAAAAATCAAATAACATATTGCATTAAGCAAATTTGCTGTACTTTTTAAAGTGTTGAAGAGCAAAAATGTCAGTTTTGAGAACTAAGGTACGCCTGACCCAAACCATGGTATTTTTCAATAACCTCATATGCATGAGAAAGTTGGACAGTGAATAAGGAAGACCATAGAAGAATTGATGCATTTGAGTTATGGTGTCGGAGGAGAATATTGAAAATGTCATGGGCTGCCAAACAAACAAATAGATCTGTTGGAAGAAGTACAGCCAAAGTGCTCCTTGGAAGCTAGATGGCCAGACTTTGTCTCTCATACTTCAGACATATTGTCAGGAGGGACCAGTCACTGGAGAAGGATATCATGTTTGGTACTGTGGAAAGTTGGAGATAAAGAGGAAGATCCCCAGTGAGATGGAATGGCATAGTGGCAGCATCACTGGGTTCAAATGTAGCGACGATTGTTAGGTTGGCCCAGGACCGGGCAGTGTTTAATTTTGCTGTGCTTAGTGTCACTATGAGTCGGTACCGACTTGATGGCACCTAACAACAAGAACAACAACAAAAGCTCCTTTAGGACCAAGTAATGTATATAGTGTCACTATAAGATGGAATGGATTCAATGGCACCTAACAAAATAATACCACAGTAGGAAATGCATACTAAAATTAGCTATTTTTACATACTTAGTAAAAAAATGGAAAATTAAATAAAAACAAATATTCCTTATAATGCCATAAAAAAACACACACCAAACCCTAGAAGTTAATCTGTGGAGACTTACATCATATTTCTGAAAGAAATTATAGAAGCCCTAAAAAAATGAAGAGGTAAACAAACCAAGTTGATGGATTGGAAGACTCAATATGGTAAAATACCATTTTCATTTAAAATGATCTGTAGATGTATCTGAAGCCAATCAAGATCCCAGCAGGATTTTTCAAGAAATTGATGTTGTTGTTGTTAAGTGCCTTCAAGTTGGTTCTGACTCAGAATGACTCTGTATAGGGTTTTGGAGGCTTTTTAATTCTTTACAGGAGCAGAAAGCCTTGTCTTTTTCCTGTGGAGCAGCTGGTGGGCTCAAACTGCCAAACTAGTGGTTTGCAGTACAGTTCTTACCCTATGGAGCCACTACACTCCTTTTCAAGAAATTAGTCCTTCTAAAATTAATATATAAGTGCAGAAGATCTAGAATACTGCAAACAATTTGGAAAAGAAGGAAAATTGGACAATGTACATGGCCTAGTTTCAAGAACTACTATAAAGCCTCAGTAATCAAGGCAGTGAGATATTGGCCTTAGACAAACAACAGATCAATGGAACAGAAATAAAGCCACACATAAATGGTCCCATGATGTGTGTGTGTGTGTGACAGAGGTACCAACCATTGCACTGCAATGTTAATATGAGAAGGCCAGGTCAGCGTGGGAGCATTTACTAAGAGACCCCAGCGTTCGCTGCGTTCCAAAGTCATCAGCTGTGCTTTTTGCTCTTGGTTTTGCCTTATTCTATTCCCCATTTTAAAAATAAGTAGCTACTAAGTTACCCAGTTACTCTTGCTTCTGATAGTAATGAATTGGGATGTCTAAAGATGTTTTTGTAGATGTTATTTAAATAATGCAGTAATATCACCTTTTATTGGCCACTTCTAAATTCTGGATTTTAAAAAAATTAACATATAAGACTGTAACTGGTGTCCAACTACTGAGGAGGTCGATGGTTTACATCTGAAATGTTTGTTCTTATTTGCTTCTGCCCCTGGGAATGCTGGGATTTCATGTGGAGGCCTAACTACGAAGGACTAGAGTTACATAGCTGTGCTACTTTCCAGATGTAATTATGTCATAGAAATGTACATATTCAAACAGATGAGCCTCATTCTAGAAATGAATTGTGCTGATGCTGCTGGTCCATTACAGTGATGGCTTGTTTAATAGTCGTTAGTGTATTCCATTAGCATGTTCTCTCAGTTACACTATAAAGAGCTACTGCCATTGCCTTCAGATCCATTCCAACTCTTAGCAACCCTATAACACAGAGTAAACCTGCCCCATAGGATTCCCAAGGCTATGATCTTTTTGGGAATAGACTGCTGCATCTTTCTCCTGCAGAGTAACTGAGGGGTTCGAACTGCTGACCTTTTGGTTGGCCATGGGGTGCTTAACCAGTGCCACCAGGACTCCTTTCATAAAGCAAGGGTCAGCAAACTCGTTCCGCAAAAGGCCGGAGAGTAGCTATTTTAAGCTCTGCAGGGCGCACATGTGTCTGTAGCATATTCTTCTTTAAAACAATCCTTTTAGAAACACAGAAACCATGTGTGACTCACAGCTGAACACAAGCAGGCCATATTTTGCTGAGCCCTACTCTAGAAAATGAGTGTTTCCATGTAGGGGTAAGCCCTGACATTCAGCCATAGTTTGTTTGTCATTATACAGTGGATTTGTGGAGACCAGATTCGATGAGTCCTTTTTGAACTCTCTGACAAGTGTTTTAGATCATGATCTCAACAGTATTCTTTCAAAATAGCAATGTTTTTTGAAAAAAAAAAAAGGAGTTGAAATGTAAATGCTATAAGAGTTGTGTATTTCAAAAATGGAAATACTCTGACAAAAAATGATGTTGGAACAACTGGATAACTATTATGGGAAGAAAATGAACCTATGTTCCAATAAACACAAAAATTAATTAGTGGCGGATCATAGACCTAAATGTATAAACTAAAACTATTACGCTGTTAGGGACAAACATAAATGAATTTCTAACTTCAGAGTAGGAAAAGATTTCTTAGAGACACACAAAAAGCAATTAATAAAAAAATATATATAAATGAAAGGAAGAACAGGCTTGATGGGAATTTAACTATACTCAGAAGAGGCCCTTCCTTTGGTTTCATACTCTGTTGTTGCTGACTTGACATTATTAACAGTTTTATTTTTGAGCTTGCATTTTTTAAGTCCAGTGGGATAATGCATCTGCTTGAATAGAGGAGATATGTTGTTGTTAGGTGCCATTGAGTCGGTACCAACTCATAGCAATCTTATGCACAACAGAACGAAATACTGCCCGGTCCAGGGCCAACCTCACAATTGTTGCCACACTTGAGCCTATCGATGATGCCACTTGGCCAATCCATCTCGCTGAGAGTCTTCCTCTTTTTCTCTGACCCTCCACCTTACCAAACATGATATCCTTCTCCAGTGTCTGGTCCCTCCTGACAATATGTCCAAAGTATGAGAGACGAAGTTTGGCCATCCTGGCCTCCAAGGAGCACTCTGGCTGCACATATGCCAACACAGATCTGTTGGTTCTTTTGACAGCCCATGGCACTTTCAAAATTCTCCTCCAACACTATAACTCAAAAGCATCAATTCTTCTACGGTCTTCCTTATTCACTGTCCAGTGTGTGCATGTGTGGCTCAGGCACATGGTCAAGGTGGGTAGTAGGCAATGTGTGTGCGAAACAGTTGACCGAGCTGCCTGGTGGCTGTCGTGCTTGCCACATGGCTGCACAGAAGCAGCTTGTACCAAGACCTGTGATCAGCATGACAGCTATAGGATGCTAACTTGGTCTGTGTCCCTGGAGCCTGTTCCTATAGCATCTATATAAATACAAACTCAGTGGCACTGAGACAGGACTGCCAGCACCCAGGCAGTAAACTTTGCCAGTCAATTATTATGGAATAAAAGCATTTATATGGAATATGGTGTGGCATTGTAAGGTAAAAACACTGGACTGCTAACAGAAAGCTAACTGTAAGGTTGGAAGTTCAACCCTACCAGTTACTCCTCAGAAACCCTATACAGGTCACTATGAGTTGTAACTGACTCGCTGGTACTTAACAAAAGCAATATCATATGGAATATATAATAAACCCTGCAATAAAGCATATCAAGGAGTTAGTAGAATTCTTCTGAGTTTAGAAGCTCTAGTTTCTAAAACTGCTGCAACCCTGTAAAGGAAATATCCAACTGAAAAAACCCATGCAATTGAGTTGATTCTGATTCTTGGTGACCCCATATATGTAGAGTAGAGGTGTGATCACTGTGAATGACTTTTTATAGGTGCTTCCTAAAGGGGACTTTCTAAAGGAATGCAGTCCTTACAGGTGATATTTGTTATATTTTAGCTAATTTGTTATTTAACTAGAAGGTGACCTCAAGGGCTTACTTTGATTCAAGGTTTGAAGAGTATCTCATTACAGTAATTGCAATCCCATCTATGTACCATCAGTTAACAGTATTTACCTCTATTCGCTTTAACGTTTGCTTTCTTCCCTGTCTCCCACTAACTTCATCTTTCCTCTGCCAACCTCCCTCTTATTGTATACTGCCTGTCCTGTCCTCCATGTTAACATATGCCTACCCTCTAGCCCGTGAATAATTTCCCCTCCCCCTTCCTGCCCTGTAATTTCTTTGATCAAGGAAATCTTTTTCTTTCTTTTTTTTTTTTTTTTTTAACTTTTTACAACATTGGTCTCATAAAATATTTGTTCTTTTATAATCGACTAATTACACTCAGCATAATGTTCTCCAGGTTCATGTGTGCTGTGAGGTGTTTCACAGATTTGTTGCTACTTTTCAATGTTGCGGAGTATTCCATTGTGTGTATGTATGTATCCAAGTTTGTTAATCATTCTTCAGTTGATGAACATTTAGACTGTCTCCATCTTTTTGATTCTGCTTTGTCTCTTAACATTTAATTCATTTGCATTCAGTGTAAGTAACATTAGGTATGGATTGTTTGCTGTGATTTTTTTTTGTTTTATTGTGTTTATTCTATTCAGGGTCACTATGAGTCAGAACCTACTTGATGGCACTTAACAACAACAATAGCAATCTCTGCTTTTGTTTTTTGTTCTCAGTCCAAAGAACACCCTTTAGCATTTTCTGAAAATTTGTCTGGTAATTCCAAATTCCTATAAATTATGTTTTTCAGGAAATAAAACAAAACAATGCAACTGTTGGACCAGGAGAGGAGAAAATTCTGGGGGGCTCCTGCAAGCCGAGGAGCTCATGAAATGAGTGAGTGAGGGATGTGAAAGGAGAGTTCCTGACCCTAGATTGAGTTCCTGTGGGCCTCAGTGCTATCTATGTTCGAAACACTCAGTTTGGAAGTAGTTTGTGGAGGCCCTTGATGGAGCCAACTTTGCTTTGGTTGAGGCTAGGGTGACTGGTTAAATGTAGATTCTGTAGGTTGGAGCTGAGCCCGCCTGAATCCAGGCACCAAGTGGCAAAGTGAGCTCCTGCCTCACATTGGTGTGGCCCCCAACCATGTGGCTCTGAACTCCCAGAGAGCAGGGTCTGCACTGGGAATAGATGAGGGTGAGAGCTAGTCACACCTCAGTTCACCAGGGGATTTTGGGGGAAAAAGAAAGAATCACACTTGTGTGAATCTGCTCTGCCAGGTCATCTTCTGTTGCCAAAAGCTGCTCACAAGATGGCTGCACCATATCTGACCAGCCATTCTCCAGTCTTCCTCTGTCGCCATCCTGCTTAGCTTCTCCCCACAGCAAGCATCCAACCCACTTCTCTAACTTTTCCTCTGAAGTTCAGGGTTCCTGAATTTTCATCTGTGTCGGTTTCGTTTGGTCTCTTTGTTGTAGAGGATCCGTGTAGTGCGTCTGCTTAGTCCACCATCTTACTGGAAGTCTCATTGGTTATACATTTCCCCATAGTCTCAGGCACCTAGGAATCCAAATCTGCAGGTCAGATCACAGGCTGTTGGTGCATGAGGCTTCAGGAGCTGGTGTGCAAGTCCCACAAGTGGGAGGTCAGATGTGATGAGCCAGATGCAAGATCCAGATGTAAGATCCAAAGCAAGAGAGAAGACCATGTTTTCTGACTACTGATCTTTCTTCTTGGTTAACTTTCACATTGCAATCACCAATACTGTGCAACTTCTTGTTAGGTGCAGTTGAGTCGGTTCCAACTCATAATGAAACATTGATTGTAACCTCACAATTGTTACACTAGAGCCCATTGCTGCTGCCATCTCTTTGGGGGTCTTCCTTTTTTTTTTTACTGACCCTCCACTTTACCTCTTACAGAAGCATGATGTCCTTCTCCAGGTACTGGTCCCTCCTGATAACACGTCCCAAGCATAAAACAAAGTCTAGTCATCCTGACTTCTAAGGAGCATTTTGGCCATACTTCTTCCAACAAAGATTTGTTTGTTCTTCAGGCAATCGATGGTACTTTTAAAACTCTTCTCCAACACCATCATTCAAATCCATCAGTTCTTCTATGTTCTCCTTATTCAGTGCCCAACTTTCCATGGATGGTAATCACTTAGAATAACAGTTTAGTAGTAATTGAGTTTTCATGTGGGTAGATATAGCATTTTCACAAAATTTCCAAACTGTAAGAACAGTGATTCTTAAAAGTCAAGTCCAAGTCCAAGATCAATGAGTTTCCAAGTCTGTGTTTTAAAGGAGAGAACAGGTGTTTGTGTGTTGGATTTTTAGGTCATTAGGACCCCTGGTGATGCAGTTATTCAGTGCTCAGTTATGAACTTAAATCCACTAGGCACTCCTTGAAAGAAATGATGTGGAATTCTGCTTCTGTAAAGATTTCCTTGGAAACCCTATGGACAGTTTTACTCTGTCCTGTTGGGTGGCTAAGGAGTCCAAGTAATACTGTAGGATAAGCACTGGACTTCTAACTGCAAGATTGGTAGTTCAAACCTACTAGTCGCACGGTGGGAGAATGATGAAGTTTTCTGCTCCCGTAAAGACTTAAGCCTTAAAAACCCTATCCAGGATAGCTATGAGGTGGAATCAACTCCATAGCAGTGTTTTTGAATATTGAGTTCCTAAGAGTGGAAATCTGTGCTGTGGGCTAATGTGTCAGACTGCAAAGTCGTTTGAACTGCAAGGTTGGTGGTTCAAGCTCACCAGCTGCTCCTTGGAAACCCTATACAGGGTTGCTATGGATCACAATCGACTCAATGGCATTTTAACAACAAGAGTGGAAATCAACTTACTGGCAATGGGTCTGGTTTTTAAGTGTGATCTTATTATAATAACCAGTAGATGGCGCCAGTCTTCTGTTTTCATTGGACTGATCAGTCTTTTTGTCTTTCCTCTCTGCATGATATCAGTTCTATTGGCTGTCACTTGAGTTGATCATTCATGTTCTGTAAACATAGTGGCACCTGCGTCACATTTAAAGCCTATAGATAGAGTCATTGGTTTGGGTTATTTCATTTCTTGAACAATATCCAAATTATGGTGAGACTGACTCATTCAGTTGTTTTCCCAATCAATTAAGGTGAAATGTGTGAGTATTCTGAAATGCAGCAAATATTCTGAAATATAGCAAATCCAAATACAGGGTCTCTCCACTATGGTCTTCACAGTATTTCTTTAGTGAAACACCAGGATATTTTTTTCTCACAAGCACTAAATGTCTATAATTGTTTCACAAAGCAGTCATTGTGAAACAGTAAATTCTATAGAAAACCAAGTATGTGCTTTAGGATTTGGTTTTATCTAGTCTCCTTACTGCTAAATTACTAGTGGTTTTGTAGACTTAAAATGTCAATTTTAAAAAAAAGACTACAATTAATTTCTCTCCTGACCATTAAAAATAAAAATCCCCAAATTTGACTTTCTTAAAATGTCAAGCATATAAAATCAAGCAAAATATTCTGCAAGCGTATCAGCTAGTTTTGAATTTTGAAACCGCTTCATACTGGTTTCAGCGCTCCAGGCTGTACTCTGGGTCAGCTGTGACAGAGCCTAGAAGTGATGCTGCTTCTAATGAAGCCTGTCTCTTCTGGGTCTTCCTTTCTACTTTAGATAACACCTTCTGGGCTATAATTCTGGAAATAGTGTCCACTGTTTCAGAATGTTGTTGTTGTTGTTACTAAGTGCCGTGGAGTCAATTTCGACTCATAACAACCTTGTATAGGGTTTCCCAGGACCAGTTGGTGAGTTTGAACCACCGACCTTGTGGTTCAAAGAGACCTGGCGGTCCAGTGCTTATCCTACAGCACCACAGGAAGACTGCATATTCAGAATAGAATGCTCCAAATTTCAGGAAATGCCTTCTGTATGAGAAGGGGAAGAGTGTTGGGGAATATAAGACTGTAGTTTGGAACTTTAAAATTTATCTTTGTTGTTATGAGCTGTCAAATCAGTTCTGACTCTTAGCTACTCTATATAGGGTTCCCGAGGAGAGACCGGTGGGTTTGAACTGCTAAACTTGTTACTCAAACCAACCTTGCAGTCCAGTGTTTCATCCTACAGTGCCATACTAGAACTTACCTATATTTACTTTTGATGGAGTTAAGCAGCCTGCTGAACAGAAAATTTCCTAATTCATTCAAATGAAATCTAGTAAGAAAATCAGATATAATTCCAAGAGGAGACACTGGAGAAGAACCAGGCTGGGTCTGTAAGGAGTCATGTATGTGGCAGTGCTTAGGTTCACTAGCAGTGAACAGTGAGTTCATTAGCATTCTACCATATTAAGTTTAAAAATTTGCCATGATCTGATCAATTGAACATGTATGAGGAAATGTCTGGTTTCTTTTATTTTTTGAACGTTTTGTTGTGGTTTAGGTGAATGTTTACAAAGCTAATTAGTTTCCCTTCCAGCAATTAATACATAGATCATTTCCTCTCAATGTGTCAACACTCTCCCTGCTTCCACCCTGGGCTTCTGATTTCCAGTGGTACAGCCTTTCAACCCCTTCTGCCCTCTGGATTTTTCTTTGGGGGCAAATCTACCCTTTTGTTCTAGTATAGTTGAATGTTCTGAGGAGCACATTCCTCGGGGGTGTTATTGTTCACATTAGAAGCCTGCCTATTGTTTGGCTGGAGTCCTGGTGTGGTGCTGCAGGAGAAGCACTGGACCTCTAGATTGGTTTGAACTGCAAGGTCAGGGTTCAAACCCACCAGCAGCTCCTTGGAAATGATATGAGTAGGAATCTACTTGATGATACTTAACAACAATATTTTTTTGACTAGGAGTCCCAGTGGCACTGTAAGATAAGCACTGTACTGCTAACCACAAGGTCGGTGGTTCAGATCCACCAGCTGCTTCTTGGAAACCCTACACAAGGTCACTATACGTTGGGACCAACTCAATGGCACTTAACAACAACAACATTATTTGGCTGTAAAGTGTTCTCCGGGAGTAGGCTCGGTTCTAAGTTTGAAGGGTGTGTAAGGGTCATAGTCTTGGGGGTTTCACCAGCCTTTATCTCCCTTTGTTTTTATGTTTCCACATTAAGAATTTGACCAACTAATATATATGTGAGACTTTTGTTTTTTAAAAGAAGACTATTGGGTCTACCCAGAAGTCCCTTGGAAGAAAGGTTTGGTGATATACTTCTGCAAAAAATAAACCATTGAAAACCCTATGGAGCACATAGTTGAATGTTCTGAGGAGCACATTCTACTCTGACACATGAGGGTCACTAGGAACCAAAAGGGACTCAATGTCAATGGGTATTTCTACTTTCCTTCTGTTCCCTAGTCCTTCCCAAGCAACTCCTGTGCACTACAATGTTCTAGTTCTCCTTCTTTCCATTGGGTCTAAGTCACATTCCCTTAGGCCCACTAAGCTGAGTTTGGTGTAAATAAAGTGAAGTTGCTCTCTATTAAATGACTTCTCTGTTTTAATTGTATTTTGTTGTTGTTGGTATTAAGTGTTATCAAGTCGGTTATGACTCATAGCAACCCTAGATAGGGTTTCTAAAAGCAGCTGGTGGGTTTGAACTTCTGACTTTGTGGTTTGAAGCCCAGTGCTGATCCTATAGCCATACCAGGATTATTTTAGTTACATACATATCTGTTTCCTGCACTTGACCATGAGCTTCTTAGAGTAAAAAACTATGTCTTATTCATCCCTGTATTGTCACCCAGAGAACACTCTAATATGAAGGAAAGAATAGAGGCAAGGATGTTGCTGTTGTTGATAAGTGCCATTGAGTTGGTTCCAACTCACAGTGACCTATATAGGGTTTCTGAGGAGCGGCTGGTGAGTTTGAACCACCGACCTCGCAGCTGAAACTGACCTTGTGGTAGGACTTCAGAGGCAAAGATAAGAAAGGGGTTTTAAACCAAACTATGTAAGCATCAAGGAGCCCTGGTGGCACAGTGATTAAACACTCAGTTGCTACCTGAAAAATTGGAATATGAACTCACCAGCCAACCCTTGGGAGAAAGATGTGAAAGGCTGCTTCTGTAAAGATTAATAGCCTTAGAAACCTATGGATGGGGACAGTTCTGTTTTGTCTTACTGTGTGTGTCACTAAGAGTCAGAATTGACTGAAAGGCAATGAGTTTGGTTTATTTAATCACTACTTAAGTGGTTCTTTCCATAGCTGCAGAAATTATAAAATTAATATAGGGCAAACAGATGATAGCTGAAATAGATTCTATAAATAAGTAGATCTACTAGGGTCGCTTCAAATGTCTCTGCTCTGAGATGTGAGTTATCTTTTAGCATACTCCAGTCTTCCCCATTTTCAGCATTATCTCCTGTATTGCCTTCTGTGGTAGAAATTAAGCACGATATAGCTCTTCTTTATCGAGTTGTTCCATTTTCATTTTATGGGTTAAAATCTAAGGATTTAATAAATTATATCAGACATAGAGATGAGATGCTGAAACTGAAACATGAAGAAAAATAGACTGAGGGACAGATTGAAAGTGATCGCAGCAGTAGTGGACTGTGGTTACAATGCTCGTGGGTAAAACAGGGCTAAGCTGTGTGTGAAAATTACTGTGGGAAGATAGACTCTTACAATGAGGGCTTCCAATGATTCATGGCTCCCAGTATTTCTGACCTTCACCTTCTATAGCCCCCTCCTACATTAACCCTGAGCTTAACCATGTGCTAACTTTGTCTCATGGACCAAAGCAGTTGTGAAACAGCAGTCTTGATACGTTTTTGTGCATTTGGAGCTTTCTTGGGTGGAAGGAAGAGAGCACTAACTCATTGATATGGAGTGAGGTTCACAACAGTGATAGTGAAACTTCGAACAGTTTATCTTTGACCTGAAAACAGCATCCCTGGTGATGCAGTGGTTAAGCACTTGACTACTGAACAAAAGGTTGTCGGTTTGAATCTACCAGTGGTTCCCTGGCAGTCAGCTTCTGTTAAGATTGTTTTTGTTGTTAAGTGCCATTGAGTCAGTTCTGACTCACAGCGACTCTGTATAGGGTTTCCAAGAAGTGGCTCATGGGTTAGAATCACTGACCTTGAGGTTAGCAGTCCCATGCTTATCTTACAGTGCCATATCAGGACTCCTCTGTTAGAGTACAACCTTGGAAACTATGGGACAGTTCTACTGTGTCTCATAAGGTCTGTATGCATCGGAATGGACTTGACGGCACACGGCAGAATACAATAAACTGAACTTGTTTCCTATTCTGTAACAACACCCAAAATGATGGTTCATGGAATGGAAATAGATTTGCTTTTTTTTTTTTTTAGTAGAAGTGTTCGAATTTTGAAGATCACACTAGACAGGAAAGGAAAAAACAAAAGCAAAAGGAGATGTTGAAAGTCACACTCAATATATGAAAAATAAAATAAAATAAACTGGACCTTACTACTTATTGAGAAAGAATTGTAAAAAAAAAAAAAAGGAAATTACTGAATAATAATTAGATCAAAGAGTGCAACTGGAGCCCAGAGAAATATGACACAGAATGAGAGGCAAAATCTCAGAGAGCAAATAGAAGCAATACTCCCAGGGGGAGTCCATATCTAATAAATAACTGAGTAGCTGCACATGCCGTTAGAGATGCCCCTTTGAAGAACAGGAGAGCTAGTCAAAGTGGTTACAGAAAATCTGGATTAAGTTTTTTTTTTAATGGTGAAAGCTTGGGCAATTAGCTCAAAATAGTATAAGCATTTTTTTGTGTGTGTTTTAAGGCAATGAAGTTATTACTTAGGTAAAAATTCAAGTATTTCCTGAGCCCTAGGATGAACAAATGAACCAATACACAACAACATGATAAATGGAGAAAAGATTGAAGCTGTCAAAGATTTCATTTTGTTTGGATCTCCAATCAATGCTCCTGGAAGCAGCAGTCAAGAAAATCAGATGACATACTGCACTGGACAAATCTGGTGCACAAGAGTTCTTTAAATTGTTAAAAAGTAAAGATGTCACCTTTGAGGACTATGATGCACCTGATCCAAGTCATGGTCTTTTCAGTTGTATTATATGTATGTGAAAGCTGAACAATGAATAAGGAAGACTGGAGAAAAATTGCTGCATTTGAATTTGGCTAAGGATACTGAAATTACCATGTGTTGCAGACCGTGCAGCGGTTAGAGGCCCTATAGGCCC
>NW_006408690.1:3962067-3967279 GCF_000296735.1 Chrysochloris asiatica
AACATGAAGAGGAAGAACTTAAGAATTATCGGCATTCTGGAACAGAAAGAATCACACAAGTCCACAAAGGAGATAGTTGAAGAACTTCTGAAAGAACATTTCCCTAACATCGTGAAAAGTGAAAAGATAAGCATTCAAGAAGCTCAGCGAACCTCAGGAAGCATAGACCCTAAAAGACAGTCACCAAGACATATGATAGTCAAGCTCTCCAAAATCAAAGCTAAGGACCGAATCCTGAAAGCAGCTAGGGAAAAGAGAAGTGTTACATACAAAGGCAAGCAAATAAGATTAAGCTCTGATCTCTCAGCAGAAACCATGCAGGCAAGAAGAAAATGGGGAGACATATGTAAAACCCTCAAAGAAAAAAAACTGCCAACCAAGCATCCTCTACCCAGCAAAGCCATTAAACAAATACGATGGTGTAATCAAAACATTCTAGGATAAACAGAAGCTAAGAGATTTTGCCAAAGCTAACCCTGTGCTGCAAAACATCCTACAGGGAGTTCTGTGGACTAAGAACCAACAAGAACAAACAACAACTAGAGATTGACATACGAGGCAGTATCACCCATAACTCAATTGACAAATGGAAGAGTAGAGAACAGAACAAAACTATAAGAACAAATTCAGAGTTTCTGGGAGGTCAGTCTATGATCAAAATTATTACAATGTAAAAGAAGGTAAACACATAGGAACAGAGATCCAGGTGGTGAGAAGGACAGGTAGATTACAGGATAAAATAGACTGTCTTAAATAGAAGCAAAAGTTAATGGAATATAAGGTAACCACAATGGTAGGGTTGGGGTGTGAGGGTTAGGGGGAGTTGGAGGGAGGTAACGGTAGAACACAGGGTAGAGGGCAGACACATCATAGTTTTGCTGTTGTGGAGGGCAATATGAGAAGGAGTGGAGGTGGAAGAACAAGGTAGATAGGGGCACACTGAGACAGGTTTGCATGGGCTAAGTGGGACAGAGGTAAATAATGATGCATGCTCAACCTTGGAACAACAAAGGTCTGTGATACAGGGATCTAGGCATAGTTTGAAGAAGGGAAATAATTGAAATCCCTTTAGGATGTTTTGCAGTGCAGGGTTGGCTTTGTAAAAATCCCTTAGTTTCTGTTTATCCTGGAACTAAGATGCTGACTGTCTTATGAATATTGGTTTTCCTTGCCTACTATTGTAAAATACATACTTGAGTGGGATAGAAAGGAATGTCAGAAAACATGACCACAGAAAGCCTGTAGACCCATCTTCAGCCTATAACTGATTGGAATACCTAAAAGGGGTTCAAGAACTTGCCCAGTAAAATAGGCCTCTTGTGGAACCTTTGCACTGTATAGGACCTTAGGTAGAATCATGAGCCCCATCCAGAAACTTCTTAGGTGGGACATTCCCACTAGAAATGACAAGCAGACCAGCCTGGAATAGCTAGAGCGATAGGAGATACATCTTCAAAGAAAGATCATCAGGAAAAACTCAAAACAAAAATGACAGTATGACTGGCTATTGCAAGAATAAGCAAGCTGTTCACCAGGAAGCCATCAAGACAAACAATCAAGTGCCTTCAGGACAAACCCCCTCTAATATGGAAACTCAAAGGGAACACTGGAGCAGGCATATAAGCTGGCTGACGACCACATTGGTCTACTGGTAAGTGGAAGATGGGAAAATGCAGCAATGAAGAAATAGGTTGACTTCAACCATGATCCATAAATTCTCATTGACCTAGAGATGAGAGAGAGAAGAAGAAGGTCCAACGTGTGTTGAGACCTGGGGACACCTGAGCCTTTGGACAAGGACATAGCCACACAGGGTTAGAACTGAGAGTGAAGCATCCAGCTGATATGAAGTGAGGGGAGATACACAAGAACACCCAAATGTGCAGATAGTTCCCCTCTGACCTAGCTTCAATGACTTGATAATCAGAACTTGACTAGAGAAAGACTAAAAAAAAAATTTTTTTGGATAAAGGAAATGAGAGTAAAGTGCTACAATTTGATGAACTTGACCTATCCTCATGGGGTAGTAGCTCTAAATACCAATGGAGAGAGAAGGAGTCTTCACATCAGGTATCAATGCTATCTCCTCTGTACACAGGGTAGATAGGGACAGGCAACTTAGACATTGGCTACTTAAAATGAGGGGGTGATAAAGGCACAAAGTGACTGGCTTACAAAGTTTCAAGAGGGAGTTCAGTTTAAGAGTGTGTGGGGAAAAAAAGAGTCCCCACTGAATAGTTTTCATCTTGTCTAGATGGGTCTGGTTAAAAGAGATGGGGATAAGATTCTTATGATTCAATAGTGAGTAATAGTTATCATGACTAAATCTGACTGTTACAATTGTAAAGGTGGAAGTTTTGTATAAAAAATGGGGGAGTAGTTAATCTTAAAGGCCATAAACAAAGGACCCTAGTACCAAGGGAGAAGAGCACAAATGGAATGAGAGACCTTATCCTGAGAAGCAGCAGTGCCAGAGATGGAGGCAGAAATGGGGATATGGAGAGAGGGAGCAGCTGAGGACTCATGGCAAGAGAGGGTCTGAGAACTGGCAATTAGGAGGCATACTTGCAGAATGTAACCTTTGGTGGTGTAAATTATTATATATGTCTGAGTGTTTAAAAAAAAAAAAAGGAGCTAAAGTGAATAGAGAGAAATACTGTTAATCTGATGGTACATGGAGGGAATTATAATTATTGTAATGAAACAAGGTTTATGATTTGTTGAATGTAAAATTGATGATCCTAAACACAGACCCTTAGGATTTTGGAGCAAAACCCTCTGCTGATAACTACTTTCCTTTTGAGAAAGAACTTTTGACTTGTTACTGGGCTTTAGTCGATACTGAGCACTTAACAATGGGTCAACAAGTCACCATGAGATTGGAGCTATCCATTATGAACTGGGTGTTTTGTGACCCACAGAGTCATAAAGTTTGACGTGTACAGCAGTACTCCATCATTAAATGGAAGTGGTATATACAAGACTGGACTTGCACAGGACCTGAAGGCAAAAGTAAGTTGCATAAGGAAGTGGTCCAGAGGCCTGTGGTCTCCATACTTGTCACATTACCTTCCCTCTCCCAGTCTACACCCATGACCTCAGGGGGAGTTCCTTATGATCAATTGATTGAGGAAGAAGAAACTCATGCTTGGTTTACAGATGGTTTGTACGATGTGCGGGCACCACTTAAAAATGGACAGCAACAGCACTATACCCTTTTCTGAGACTTCCCTGAATGACAGTGATGAAGGGAGATCCTCCCAATGGGCAGAACATGAAGCAGTGCACCTGGTTGTTCATTTTGCTTGGAAGGAGAAATGGCCAGATGTGAGACTGTATACTGATTCATGGACTGTGGCCAATAGTTTGGCTGGATCACCAGGGATTTGGAAGAGACACAGTTGGAAAATTGATGACATGGAAGTGTGGGGAAAAGGAATGTGTATAGACTTCTCTGAATGAGTAAAAAAAGTGAGGGTATTTGTGTCTCGTGAATGTGAACCAAAGGGCTACCTCACCAGAGGAAGATTTTAACAATCCAGCAGAGAGGATGACAGGTTCTGTGGAAACTAATCATGTTCTTTTTCCAGCCACTCCTGTCACTGCCCAATTGGCTCATGAACAAAGTGGCCTTGGTGGCAGGGATGGAGGTTATGCATGGGCTTAGCAGCATGGGCTTCCACACACCAAAATTGACTTGGCTACAGCTACTGCTGTATGCTCATGCTGCCAGCAGCACAAAGCAACGGAATCCCAGCTATGGAACTATTCCTCCAGGAGATCAGCCAGCAACCCGATGACAGGTTGATTACATTGGACCACTTCCATCATGGAAAGAATAGTGTTTTGTTTTTACTGGAATAGATATTTACTCTGGATATGAATTTGTCTTTCTATATACAATGCTTCTACAAAACCTACCATCTGTTGCTTATTGTATGACATATCCACCATCATGGTATCTTACACAACATCGCGTTGGATCAAGGGACCTACTTCACAGCAAATGAAGTGCAGTAATCAGCCCATGCTCATGGAATTCAATGGCTTTATCATATTCTTCGTCATTCTGAAACAGCTGTCTTGAGCAAATGATGGAATGACCTTCTAAAGACACAGTTACAGTGCCATTTAGGTGGTGTTATCTTGCAGGATTGGGTCAGTGTTCTCCAGAAGGATGGATACGCTCTAACTCAGCATCCAATATATGGTACTGTTCCTCCAATAGCCAGGATTCATGGGTTCAGGAATCAAGGGAGTGGAAATAGGAGTGTTACTAGTCACTATTTCTCTTAGTGGCCCACTTGAAAATTTTTTGCATCCTTTATCTATGACCCTGTGCTCTTCAGGTCTGGATGTTTTAGTTCTAGGGAGATACTATCCTACAAGGTGACACAGCACTGATTTTATTGAACTGGAAGTTAAGAGTGCCTCTGGCCATTTTGCACTTCTTATCCCTCTTGATCAACAGGGAATGAAGGGAGTTACTATATGGGGTGGTGTGACTGATCCTGGTTACCAAGGGGAAATTGGATTGACATTACATAATGGAGTTAAAGAAGAATATGTGTAGAATCAGGAGATTATTTAGTACTACCATGCCCCATGATTAAAGTTAATGGTAAGTTATAACAACCCAATTCCAACATGACTACTAATGGTCCAGACCCTTCAGGAATGAAAGTTTGGGTCACCTCACCGTGCAAAGAACCATGACCTGCTGAGGTGCTTACTGAGGTCAAAGGGATTACAGAATGGATAGTTCTAAATATCACCTATGACCATGTGACCAGTTATAGAAATGAGCACTGTAATTGCTATGAATCTATGTTTTTTGTATGTGTGCATCAAATATTTTTTCTTTGTTCATTTGTGAAATATAAATAAGGAGCTCTGGTAGCATAGTGGTTATGAATTGGGCTGTGAACTGCAAGGTCAGCAGTTCAAAACTACCACCAAGATGTAAATGGGGCCAGTGTGATTTCCATTGTTTGCATTTTAGTTGTATCATTTTAGGTGCAAAGAAGCTCTGGTAGCGTAGTGGTTACGAATCGGGCTGTGAGCCGCAAGGTCAGCAGTTCGAAACTACCAGCGGTTCCGCGGGAGAAAGATGAGACAGTCTGCTCCTGTAAAGATTTACAGCCTTGGAAACCCTGTGTAGGGTCGCTATGAGTCGGAACCGACTCCACGGCACACAACAACAACAAATGAC
>NW_006408690.1:3967464-3970339 GCF_000296735.1 Chrysochloris asiatica
CTGTTCTTAAGTGTCGTTGAGTCAGTTCCAGCTCATAGTGGTTCCAAGGAGTGACTGGTGAGTTTGAACCCCCAACCCTATGGTTAGCAGTCATCCTACAGCACCACACCAGGACTCTATCTAATGAAATCTAATACAATGTAGTTAACTCTGTGATGACTCCATTCAAATAGGACTAGGGAAGAAAGACTTGGTGATCTATTTCCAAAAATTTAACCATTGAAATGGAGTGTAGTTCTACTCTGATACACATGGGGTCTCCATGAATAGGAATTGACTTGACTGAGTAATAGGGTTATGATGCAGATTAAATTAATACAGGTGAAATATTTCTATAAGGACTATATATCTATTCTTATTGTTATCCAATGCTTTCACCATTAAGTTAGATTTTTTTTTTGTGGTGGTGGTGGTTGTCATTTTATACCTTTATTGAGATAAGGAAAGTTTGCTAGAGAGTCTGTCTTTTTTTTCCTTTCAATTATGAATGAGTTCAATATTGTCAAATCAAGTATGTAATGCATTAAGTATCATAAGGATTTTCTCCTTCAATCTGTGTATGTGGCAAACGGTATTGCATTTTCTAAGGGGTGGTTCTGTTTAGTTCTAGAGAATCATTATAAGTTGGAATCAACTTGATAGCAACAATGTTGAAAAATCCTTGTTTTAGTCAGGTGCTGTCAAGTCAGTACTGACTCATAGTGACCGTATGCATAACAGAGCAAAACACTGCCTGGTCATGCACTAACCTCACAATCATTGCTGAGTCCTAGAGCCCATTGCTGTTGCCACTATGCCAATCCATCTTGTTGGGGGTCTTCCTCTTTTCCTCTGACATTCCACTTTACCAAGCATTATGTTCTTCTGAAGGGACTGATCCCTCTTGATAGTATGTCTGAAGTAACAGAGACGAAGTTTGGTCATCCTGGCTTCTAAGGTGTATTCTGGCTATTTATTCTTTTGGTGGTCCATAGTTCTTTTAATATTCTCCTCCAATATCAGAATTCAAATGCATCAATTCTTCTATGGTCTTCCTTATTCACTGTCCAACTTTCATATGCTTATGAGGTTATTGAAAATACCATGATTTGGGTCAGGCGCACCTAAGTCTTCAAACTGACATCTTTGCTCTTCAACACTTTTAGAGAGGTCTTGTGCAGCAGATTTGCCTAATGTAATACATCGTTTGATTTCTTGACTGCTGCTTCCGTAAGTATTGATGGTTGATCAAGAAAATGAAGTCTTTGACAACGTCAACCTTTTTTTCCATTTATGTTGATGTTATTTATTGATCTAGTGGTGAGGATTTTTGTTTTCTTTAACGTGAAGTTTGCAACCCATACCAAAGGCTATGTTCTTTGATCTTCACTTTCAGCAAGCAATATGTATCATTTGACTATTTCAGTTTGTTAATGAATCTTCCTCCAACCAGGTTGCCAAATTGTTCTTCATATAATCCAGTTTCTTAGATTATTTGCTCAAAATACAGATTGATTTGTTGTTGTTAAGTGCCGTCAAGTTGGTTCCGACTCATAGCGACCCTGTATAGCATTTGCAAGGAGAGGCTGGTGAGTTTGAACTCCCCACTTTTTGATTCAAACTGATCTTGCAGTCCAGTGCTTTATCCTATAACGTCACACCAGGACTTCTCAGATTGAATAAGTATGATAAATGAATACAACCCTGGCACACACCTTTCCTATTTTTAAACCATTCAGTATTCCTTTGTTCTGGTTTATCATGGGCTTAATTAAGTGTTCCAGAATACTCATTCTCTGCAATGTTGTCCATAACTTGTCATGATCCACACAATTGCAAGCCTATGCGTAATATCTAAATTCAGGTGGGATATATTCAAGGTCATATTTGCATTTTCGTGGACTTGTTTTAATTTTCTTCAGCTTTGGCCTAAACTAGCATATGAGCAATTGATGATCTAGTCCACAATAGATGACCTAGCCCCTGGCCTTGTTTTGGCTGATGACATAGAGCTTTTCCACTTGTCTTCCAACAGATGTAGTCAATTTGATTTCTGTGGATTCCATCTGGAGGGGTACATGTGTATAGTCTTCTTTTTTTGTTGTTTGAAAAAGTTATGTGCAATGAAGAAGTTACTGGTCTTGCAAAATTCTATCATAGGATCTCCAGCATTGTTTCTATCGCCCAGGCCATATTTTCCCACTAGTGATCCTTCTTCTTTGTTTCCTCTGCATTTGTTATCATTGTTGTTGTTAGGTGCCATCGAGTTGGTACCTACTCATAGTGACCCTATGTACAACAGAATGAAACACTGACCGGTCCTGGGCTAACCTCACAATTGTTGCCACGCTTGAGCCCATTTATGCTGCCACTTTTGTCAATCCATCTTGCTGGAGGTCTTCCTTTCCTTCTCTGACCCTTACCAAACATGATATCCTTCTCCAGCAAGTGGTCCTTCTGACAATATGAGAGATGAATTTTGGCTGTCCTGGCCTGCAAGGAGCACTCTGGCTGCAATTCTTCCAACACAGATCTGTTTGTTCTTTTGGCAGCCCATGGCACTTTCAATATTCTCCTCCAACACCAAAACTCAAAAGCATCAATACTTCTACGGTGTTCCTTATTCACTCTCCAGATTTCACATGCATATGAGGTTATTGAAAATACCATGGCTTGGGTCAGACACACCTCAGTCCTCAAGCTGACAACTTTGCTCTTCAACATTTTAAAAAGGTCTTGTACAGCAGATTTGCCTAATGCAATATGTCATTTGATTTCTTGACTGCTCTTCCATGAGTGTTGATAGTTGATCTAAGAAGAATGAAGTCCTTGACAACTTCAATCTTTTCTCCATTGATAAGAATGCTGTTTATTGGTCCAGTGGTGAGGATTTTTG
>NW_006408690.1:3971664-3983578 GCF_000296735.1 Chrysochloris asiatica
CCTTAGGTAAACATTGCTCTTTTGATTTTGAATGATTAACCATTCTATGGTGACCATACCTTATTAGTGTTGTTGTACCCACTGTCTAGCAAACTACTGCTTGGCTGAAAATGGGACCATGAAGGTGAGTACCTTTCCAGAACTGAAAGATGCTCAAGGGTCATAGTCTCAGGTCTCCCCAGTCTCTTTCTGACCAGTGAACTCAGTCTTTTTTAAAAAATAATTTTGAGTTTTGTTTCACATTTTCTTCCACTCTACCCAGTACCTTCCAATGTGGTCCTTTTCAGAACAGTTGGTAGTGGTAACCAGTTACCATCTAGTTCTGGTCTCAGAGTCGTGGAAATGAATGTTTACATGTTTCTTTAGACCATTGGACTAATCGATTCCAAGTGTCTTCACGTCTCATCATTCTTCTTTATTCTGAACATGGAGAGACCAATAGTTGCAACTTAGACTGCCGTTTATGAGCTTTTACAATTCCAGACACTCACCAAAGTAGAATATAGAACATTGTCTTTGTGGACTATGCTATGCCAATTAACCATATGTTCTTCTGAGACTATGGTCCTGAGTTCTAACACCCAGCAACTCATTGCCTTAAAATGTTTGATATTATCTAGGAAGTTTTCATCATTTGCTTCTGTATGCTCCACCATATTTATAGTTGTGTTTCCAGGAACGATAAATACCCATGTATAAATATCTTCTTTCAAACCCTTGTCTATTTGTGGATATACTCCCACCCCACTCTTCCTCCCATACCCATTCAGCCTGTATCTCTGTCCATATATCTACCCACAGCACACTGTTGTGTATATTCTACTATTTACCCTTAGCCCTTGCATACCTCCTTGTGTCTTCACCTATCTTCATCATTCTTTTGCCAGCCTCCCTCTTCTTGTATACTGCTCTCATGTTTCTTGTATATTGCCCTCCCCAGAGTAAACGTGTCAACCCTCGAGCCAGTGAATTACTGTCCCTTTCCTTCTACTCCTGGTATTCATCAAAAAATGGTTTCTTTTACCATGAAAACATTTTCCTGAGTTTTTACAACAGTGGTCTTATATAATATTTGTCCTTTTGTGATTGACGAATTTCACTTGGCATTTATCCATTCCTATTTATAAGTGAGGTTGACCAAAACATTTTTAAATGTCCATTTTCGATAGTAATATTATCTTAGCCTCAGTAAAAAGTTGGTAGTTTTCTTTCTGTTTCTATTCTCTGCAAGGGTTTGTATAAGAGAGGGATAACCTTTTTATATGTTATTGTGCTTTTGGTGAAGGTTTATACAACAGTTAGATTCTCATTCAACAATTTCTACACAAGTTGTTTAATAACATAGGTTAGATTCCTCACAATGCATCAACATTCTAATTATTTTTGTTTTAGTGGTTCTGTTTCCATTGATTTAGTTTTCCTGCACCCTCATATGGTTGTCATGGAATGGTTTGTATGATACCAATTCTTTGTAATTTGTTGAGAGATCTCTTCTGGTGTAACATATGATCATTTTTTGGCAAATGCATGTACATGTGGAGTCCTGGTGTGGTGCTGTGGGTTAATGAGCTAGACTGCAAGGTTGGTTTGAACTGCAAGGTTGGTGGCTCAAGCTTACCAGCCGCTCTTTGGAAACCCTACTCAGGTCACTATGAGTCAGAATAGACTAGATGGCACTTAACAACAACAACAACAACACATGCACATTTGCTTGAAAATGATAATTCTCTTGGGCATAAGGCTTTCTTCATAGGTATATTTTGGTTGCACATTTCTATATTTTAATATTTTCATCTGATTGTTCTATTAATTTTCTGAAAGGGATAGATGTAAAATACCTTATCATAATTATAAATGTCTTGATTTATCCTTGTAATTCTATTTCCTATTTCTATTTTGTTCATGGTCATCTCAAAGATTGCTCCTTTTATCAATATTAAATGTTTATTTGATTTATTAAATGTTTTACACTTGAAAAATCACTTGTTGTTGTTAAGTGCTGTTGAGTTAGTTCTGACTCATAGCGACCCTGTATAGGGTTTCCAAGGAGCAGCTGGTGAGCTTGAACCACTGACCTTGCAGTTCAAACTGACTTTGCCGTACAGCCTATTAACCCACAGTATCACACCAAAATCAGTTTAATTTATTATCTTCTGGTATAAAAAATTTCATGCTTTTACTTCTAAGCTTTCAGTATTGCTTTGTTTTACTTAAGTCACTTATAAACAACAGGAAGATTTTTAAAAAACCGTATCTGAAAGTCTGTCTCTTATTAAGTTTGTTTAAACCATTTGCACTTTTTGTGTTATTTATTTTTGGATTGATTTATAGTATCTTATTTTGTATTTTCTGTTTATTATACTTTTATACCCACATGTTTTTTATTCTATTATTATTCTTTGCTCCTTCTGTTGGATTAATATAATTTAATTTTCTCTACAATGTTACTCTTAGATTTTAAACACTTGTGTTGTTATGTGCAGTCGAGTGGGTTCCAACTCACAGCAACTCTGTATGGGTCAATGCACTGGACCACAAGGTTGATTTGAATCACAAGGTCAGCAGTTCAAATTCACCAGTTGCTTCTTGGAAACCCTATACATTGTTTACAATGCCACACCAACTTCATATTTCTCAAACAAGTTTAAAAAGTTAATTAGCAAATTTATTCTCATCCCAAATCAATAAAAATGGGTAATAATATTTTTATTTCTTGCTGAAATTAATCTGCCACCAATTTCTGTGTTATTGTTTTCTAGATTTTTAACTCTGTTTTGTATTTTTAAGTCAATGAACATTGTTGTGGCCCCCCTCCCCCAGTCAGTCCTTATTTAAGTTTGTGAGAGATAACTCTTGTGGGTGTGGTCCATCTTCAGGACTAAGGGAAGTCTTGGGAGTAGCAGGCTAGGATAGCAAAAGGTGGTGAGGAACTAGTTTGACCCACTAGGAACTTTAAAATAAGAATACAGCCATCAAGGAAATAGGGGAAGTTCATGGGGAAAGGGAGAAACTAACTTTAAATGAGAATGCTCCCAGTAAGGACTAGTAGGTTACCTTGGGAGGAGAATGTGACCTTGTAATACCCAGTAGAAGGAGAACTGGGGGAGGAGCTTTTTCAGGACAGGAATAAAACTGTGGGCTGGCCATGCGGGTGTGTCTGCCTGTGTCTACTGGGATGGGTGTCCGATTTTGCAAAATTGAATCAAGAAAACCTCTCACTTACTAAAATGAGTACAGATTGGGTTACTTGAGCATTTGTTGGTATGGACAATGTTTCTCATAAGTTGAGAAATATGTTTTCTAAATTGATTTTCTCATTGTTGCGTTTTTCTTCTTCCTCCTTGGATCAGTTTTATGGATGATGTGTATTCTCTAGTAGTTTTTTTCAGCAAGTGTCAGAAGCATAAAATCTTGTTTTGTCATTTTGAATATATGAGTATGTATTCAGTTATCTTCCTTCTTGAATGATAGTTTACTATGTATAAGATTTTAGATGTGGAGTTCTTTATTTTAGATTAGTTCTTTACTTTATATATATATGTTGTTGTTGTTGTTATGTGCCTTACAGTCGGTTCCGACTCATAGCGACCCTGTACAGGGTTTCCGAGGGTGTAAATCTTTATGGGAGTAGAAAGCCTCATCTTTCTCCCGCGGAACAACTGGTAGTTTCCAACTGCTGACCTTGTGGTTCGCAGCCCGATTCGTAACCACTACGCTACCAGAGCTCCTTTTATATATATATACTTTTAGCAGATTTTATAAGCATTTTATGAGAACTAAATTTTTCTTCCCAACAACTTAATCCTTACTTTACAAATGAGGAAGAAAAGCACCCAGAAGAAAAGTAAATTGCCATGATTGCAGTGGTAGTAAGTGATTGAGTCAGGATTCAAACTTGTAATGCCTATCTCTGCACCCCAAACTTTAACCACTGTGCTTGTCTGAGTTTCATTTTCTGACTTTTCATTTCCAAATTTCTAAATTCTTCTTCCATGGATACTATGTTTATTTGTTTTTTGTTTTTTTTTTTAAAGAGGATATTAAATGTCTCTATTTTAAAGTTATTTTCAGATTTTTATATTATCTATACTTGGATACCTTCATTCATGCTGCCGGATATGTTTCCTCCACTTCCTAGTATTTGCCCACAGGAGTTCATTCAGTTGGATATTTTTAAGATGTCCTTGGCTTTTCTCTTATTTCTGCTTTATTCTTCTACAGATCTTATAGTAGTGTCTTTAGGGCTTTGCACAGATAATACAAATCCAGATTTGCCCCATTTCCTCTGCTTCTGTGTCTGAGCAAGGACAATTGACACTTTATTTTCAGTATGTCTGGGTATTGCAATTTCATCCTTTTTACTATCAAGGAGAGTGGTTTTAACCCCTGAATTTACATAGGGGAGCTGATTTTGCCCTTCCCCACCACCCCTATACATGTGGGATATAGTAGGAATCCCTCATGTGAATGTGAAACACGGGCTTAGGTTGCCTGCACCAACCTCTGCGACTTTTGACACCTGATTACTTCAGTAGCCTGCCTCCTCATTATGGCCAGAGAAATTTTCTTTCTCTTGAAAAGGCTCTGCATTTACAAATTAAAACAATATATTTCATCCTTTATTTCTCAGACTTTGGAAAAGATGGTACAGGTTTCGTTGTTTGATCATACCACTATTTTGACATAGAAGGCTTCTTTCTGAATTTAAGCTTAAACTAGCAGTACCAAGGAAGAAGAAAGTAATTTCTTTCCAGATAAGTGGAAACAGTCATTGTATAACTAGACATGTGTTCAAATCCCAAACAGAAATTCACAATCCAAGAGGCAGCTATGAAGAGAGTTGAAAAGACGAGATGGGAGCCTATGAAAAAATTTTCATCTATGGAATACTGGTCCTTGAAAATTGTGAAGTTATCTTTCTTTTTAGGTAGAAAAACACATTTCTGAACACATTTCCATACTTCATTTCTGTGTGATGCTGCTGCTTCTACAAGTAGCCGTTTTGAATGTTCTTCCATGGAGTCACAGGAGTTCCTGGGTGGTACAGAAGGCTGGGGTTTGAACCCATCTACAGGTACCTGGGGAGACGCACCTTGTGATTGACAGCAACTAATAACAACTAAGGAGCTCTGGTAGCATAGTGGTTATGAATTGGGTTGCTAACCTCAAGGTCGGGAGTTCCAAACTATCAGCTGTTCCACAGGAGAAAGATGAGGCGTTCTGCTCCAGTAAAGATTTACAGCCTTGGAAACCGTGTGTAGGGTCACTATGAGTTGGAACCGACTCCACGATACTTAACAACAACAGTAACAACAACTGCTGAGTCAAATGAAAGAAATTGAACCTTACTCTGGTAAAGAGGCAGTTATCACAATTTGCTCTCTCCATATGGGGCAAAGTTATGAAACTTCTTGTTGTTGTTATTGTAATGTGCCGTGGAGTCGGTTTCGACTCATAGCAACCCTGTACAGGGTTTCCGAGGCTGTAAATCTTTATGGGAGCAGAAAGCCTCATCTTTCTCCCGCAGAACTGCTGGTAGTTTCGAACTGCTTACCCTGAAAACTTCTTAGACATAACCAAACATCTCGAGGGATGAGTCACTAGTCCTGGGGGCTCAGTACTGTAGAGTTGCAGTCAATGAGATGAAATAAAATGTGTAGGAACTGTTGAATGGAAAACTGATCGGTTCTGTATACCTTTGGCCAATTAATAGGTGAAAACAAAACAAAACAAAAACTGCTTGCTCAATAGTAGCATGGAGATTGGAGAAACAATCAACTGAAAAACTTTCAGTCACCAAATGCTATTACAAGGATAGATTGAGTGCAAGTAAAATGAGTATGAAGGAAAAATGGTGATTTTTCTTAGAGAACTGAAAAAGAAAGATTTCTTTAGTTTTTTCTGGAATACTCTAAATTGGCCCCAAGCAGTATGCATTTAATTGCATTTCAATAAGTTACACACAAAAAAAGGTATTGTTAAAAATGGCTCATTTCAATCATTCTGACTAATGAAAGACTATACCATATGCTTTTTGTAGGGTAAGAAGAATTCATTTATTTGAATGGCTAAAGATTTTATTGAGTTGGGTGATCCTGGAATTGATTAATTAGAATCATTCTTTGAGCCCTAGTGTAGCACTGTAGGATAAACACTGACCTGCTAATTGCAAGGTCAGTAGTTCAAACCCACCAGCTGCACTTGAAAACATTATATAGGTTCTCAATGAATTGGCACACAAGAAGAAGTCATCCTTTACTTACAGGCATATTAATTATTTTTAAAAAATCACATTATATACCACTTGTTGGCAAGAAGTACACAAATAATTTTATAGATTAAAAAAAATACGAGGAATTCATGTACAGATATGATCTCTACACAAAACATTAAATATAGGAAGAGTAAAAAGTCAGTAACCTCTTTGCTCTATACCACTCCCATTTCTTTTCAATTGCCCAATTTTTCTCCATTCTTAAGTAGTTACCATTGTTATTAATTTGGTGTGAGCCCTTTATTGACCCCTCTCTCTATTTATCTATCTGTCTAAACACTCACACACCCACACACACAGAGCACATGTGTTCTGCTCCAGTGGCACCATTGGCAAAGGGCGCTGATCTCCCTCTCCAACTTAAGTGCCCCCACTAACTTCTCCAACCTGGAGCAAGGACTCAGCTACTTGACAAAACGGAGGAGCACAGTGTCTCGGGGCACGAGGAAGAGGGTCAATCCACATAGCTAGCGGTCTTATAGATAACTGGCTTTGCCCCAGAGCTCCTCTTGCAGCTTTGTATCCATGGACTCTGAGATTAAAACCCTTTAGCGCTTCCAACTTTCACAGCAGCCCTTTCCATGTGCTTTTGATATTTTTTCTCAGCCAGATAAATCTGCTTTCTGTCTCTCAGAGAATCCTCATTTTTTTTTTTTTAAGCTTTTATTGTGAATCGAGTGGTAGTTTACAGGACAGACCATCAGTTTTTCACTCAACCAATCATATTTTGATTCATTGCTATGATTGTAATCTCCTCCATGCACCATTGGTTAACAGTAGTTGCCTCTTTTCTCTCTCTCTTTTTTTGGGAGTACACAAAACACATGTCATTGTTGTTGTTGTTAGGTACCATCAAGTCAGTACCGACTCATAGAGACTGCCTGATCCTGGGCCAACCTCACTATTGTGGCCACACTTGAGCCCATTGATGCTGCCACTTGGCCAATCCATCTCCCTGGGGGTCTTCCTCTTTTTCTCTGACCCTCCACCTTACTGAACATGATATCCTTCTCCAGCTACTGGTCCCTCCTGACAATATGTCCCAAGTATGAGAGACAAAGTTTGACCATCCTGGCCTCCAAGGAGCACTCTGACTGCACTTCTTCCAACACAGATCTGTTGGTTCTTTTGGCAACTCATGGTACTTTCAATATTCTCCTCCAACACCATAACTCAAAAGCATCAGTTCTTCTATGGTCTTCCTTATTCACTGTCAGGCTTTCACATGCATATGAGGTTATTGAAAATACCATGGCTTGGGTCAGGCGCACCTTAGTCCTCAAGCTGACATCTTTGTTCTTCAACACTTTAAAAAGTCCTTTTGCAGCAGATTTGCCTAATTCAATACGTCATTTTATTTTTTGACTGCTGCTTCCGTGAGTGTTGATAGTTGATCCAAAAAAAAATGAAGTCCTTGACAACTTCAATTTTTTCTTCATTGATAAGAATGTTATTTATTGGTCCAGTGGTGAGGATTTTTGTTTTCTTTACACTGAGGTGCAATCCATACTGAAGGCTGTGCTCTTTGATCTTCATCAGTAAATATTTTAAGTCCTCTTCACCTTCAGCAGGCAAGGTTTTATCATCTGCATATCACAGGTTGTTAATGAGTCTTCCTCCGATCCTGATGCCACATTTTTCTTCATATAATCGAGCTTCTCAGATTATTTGCTCAGCATACAGGTTGAGTAAGTATGGTGAAATAATACAACCCTGTCATACACCTTTCTTAATTTTAAACCATTCAGTTTTCCCATGTTCTGTTCAAACAATTGCCTCTTGGTCCATGTACAGATTCCTTATGAACACAATTAAGTGTTCCAGATTACTCATACTTCACAATGTTGTCCATAGCTTGTCATGATCTACATAATTGAAAGCCTTAGTGTAGTCAGTAAAGCACAGGTAAACATCTTTCTGATGTTCTCTGCTTTCAGCCAAAATCCATCAGACATCAGCAATGATATCCCTCATTCCATTTCCTCTTCTGAATCCAGCTTGAACCTCTGGAACTTCTTTGTCAAGATATGCTTGCAGCCATTTCTGTATTACCTTTAGTAAAACTTTACTTGCATGGGATATCAAAGAGATTGTCCGATGACTTCCGCATTCTGTTGGGTCACCCCTTTTTGGAATGGGCAAAAATACGGATCTCTTCTAATCATTTGGCCAGATAGGTGTCTTCCAGATGAGTGAGTGCCTCCTGTGCCGCCTCACTTTCCTGAAAGATTCCAGTTTTCATTCCATCAGTTCCTGGTGCCTTGTTCTTGGCCATTTCCTTCAATGCACCTTGGACTTCTTCCTTCATTATTATTGGCTCTTGATCATATGCTACCTCTTGAAACAGTTGAACATTAACCATTTGTTTTTGGTACAGTGACTCTGTATATTCTTTCCATCTTCTTTTGATGCTTTCTGCATCATTCAATAATTTGCCCAGAGAATGCTTCAATAATGAAAGTCAAGGCTTGAATTTTTTCTTCAGTTCCCCCAGCTTGAGAAATGCTGAGCATGTTCTTCCTTTTTTGTTTTCTGACTCCAGATCTTTGCACATTTTTTGTCATATTTGGTTTTATCTTCTTCGGCTGATCTTTGAAATTTTTTGTTCACAAAACACATGGAATATATATTTGTTTAAATGACCACAGGGCACATTTTGCTAGCCAACATTTTTTTTTTCTTGGTCCACCAGTGGTTTCTTGCTTTCTAGCACTGTTAGAGATCTTATTGTCCCCCACCCCTATTATTTCTGAGCAGTTGGGGTAGCAGAAGAGGTGGAAAAATATTTGAAATCTTAATTTTTGTCTTTGTTCTACAGCATAAGTAAATGTTTGTTGTTGTTAAGTGCCATTGAGTCGATTCTGACTCATAGTGACACTATATAGGGTTTCCAGAAAATGGTTGGTGAATTTGAACTTCTTGACCTTGTGGTTCAAACTGACCTTGTGGTCCAGTGCATTATCCTGCAGTACCACACCAGGACTCCATGTTTAGGAAGATTAAAATTAAATTGCTTATTACTTTTTAAACATATCTTTGTTTTAAACAATAATGATAATAACTTGGGAATTGAAATAAATAATTGGATTAACAAGCTGAAAAATTTTTAGTACCTTATCTCTACTTTGTCAACCACCCCTAACATAATGCCATAATATTTGCTGAAAGTTGCAACATGAAGACGGTCTTGTGTCTTGTGTCTTGTTACTATGGCCAATATAATAGGCAACTTTCGAGAAATAACTCAAAATTCATGAGCTCAGAGGCTGACAGCAAAGTTGAGAAAGAGGGAGGTGTGTGTATATGTATGTAGTTCACATGCTTTTATAGTGATTAGGAGTCCTAGTGTGGCACTGTAGGGTAAGCACTGGACTACAATGTCAGTTTGAACTGCAAAGTTAGCAGTTCAAACCACCACTTGCACCTCACAAACCCTATATAGGGACACTATGAGTTGGAATCCACTTGACAACAACAATTAGGAGAAATACAATTTCTGGAGAAGTGATTAAGAAGCAAAATCACCACCATAAAAAATGGAGTGTGAAATTTCAAAGCCTTGATTAGTAAAAGGAATCCAGTTTGGGGATTATGAGAGTGGCAAGTATGTATTGGTGGTAATTTCCCTTGATACTAGAACCTCTATGCAAAGTGTGGCGCTGGGGGTTAATGCACTGGACTGCAACGTCAGCTTGAACCACAAGGTTGGCAGTTCAAGCTCACCAGCTGCTCCTTGGAAACCCTATACAGGGTCACTATGGGTCAGAACTGACTCATTGGCACTTAACAGCAACAACAACTTTCAAAGTCTATGCACTTAAATTCTTAAAAGAAGGCAAATGAGTGATCGTTGTTCCTTAAGTCCTGATTCAAATGTCTGTTTCTACAATAAGAATAAAAATAATTCTTTAGCTGCTTCATCATGAACCTCAATAGATTCTTGGCCCAAGATTTAATTGGCTCTGGGTTCCTGTTGATGATCTGCATGTTTTTTCTATCAACTACTTTTGTTTGTGAATTCCACTTTTCTCTCTCTTTTACTTTTTCCTATTTCCACCATACAAGTTCACAATGATAGTAATTTATTTGATTTTCTAGACACTTAGGATCTTAATTATTCCATAAAGGTCATTTAAAAGCCCCTAAGAATGTTCCTAGACATCTGGAATAAGTGTTCAAACATGGTCACCAGTGATGTCTCAAGGGAAACACCATCAGTATGTCCAATTCTATCTGTTTTTATGCTGATGCTTTACAAATATTAAATGCGCATTTGAGACTAAATGCTATAGTCCAATCTGGAAAAAAATAACTTTCCTTGTATAGATAGATTCCTATAGAGTCTCATTTTATCTTTCATCTATTATTAAGATTAAAGCAAACTTATAAAAGGAAGTCCAAAACTTATTGGCTATCACACGAATATTAATCAGTATAGTAGAGTATATCAAAGGGCTTGGATAGAAGCACTTCAATTGTGCACTGAAGTATAAGGATCCCTGCTAGCGCAATTGTTATTTACTTGGCTGCCAACCAAAAGATTGGTGGTTCAAACCCACCCAGCAGCTCCATGGAAGAAAGACCTGGCAATCTGCTCCTATAAAGATTCCAGCCTAGAAAACCTGATGGGACAGCATTACTACTCTGTCATATAGGCTTGGTATGGGCTGAAATTGACTCAACGGCATACAATATAGAGGATACAAAATTGTTTTGTTCTGTTGCATTCTGAAAAGGTGAAATCCTGATATTTGTAAACTCTTAGAACAAGATTAAATTCTTTGAATTTCTATAACACAAACGTCAATATGGACATGGGCAGTATGATTCAAAAGTCGTTTCCCTATGTCACACATTTGCTTAGAGAAGAGATTGGTATAGTATGAGATTTTTTTGATTGGAAAGACATAAGATTTTTTCATTTCTTTGCTACAATGTATTTTTATGCTAATAAGGGGAATATATTTATATGCTAGAGTTTTGTTCAAATTAATCACATTCTATATCAGCAACAGCAAGTTCTTATTGTCTCTCACACTCCCTGCTCTATTCTACAATCCACTACTGATGATTTCAGTGCTTGGTAGTTGAATCTCTATTACAATATACTATTTTGACCAATGAAATATATCTTTTGTAATTCAAGATTTCAAGTTATCATACCAATTTATGATTATACAGTTTAAGTATTTAAATCCTACTAGAATCATACATTTGAGCTTAGCTGTGGAACTCTAATGTGGAAGTGACAGAATGATAATCTCTAAAACATTAAATCCGTGTTGTGATTCTTGTTGGAGGTATTTCAAAGAGAAAGCAGTGATTTGTTATTTTCCCTTCTGGAATGACTGAAGGAAAGATTTCTTCTCTCAGATACTCTAGAAACAGTATATTATTGATGAAGCAATTAACTTTGCACCATTTTAATGCTGCTGCTTCTTTTTATATAGCTGCCTCATGTATGCCTCCTGTGTGGCATTATAGATTAAGCACTGGACTGCAAACCACAAGGTCAGCAGTTCAAATCCAACAGATGCTCCTTAGAAACCCTATACAGGGTCTCTATGAGTCAAAATCGACTTGACACCACTGAACAAAAACTCCCAGAAGAGTTGTGGGATGACATCAAGAACATCATAC
>NW_006408690.1:3985428-4004968 GCF_000296735.1 Chrysochloris asiatica
AGGATCGGACATTGTTTCGTTCTGCTGTGCATGGGGTTGCTATGAGTCGGTTCTGACTCGATGGCACCTGACAACAACAACAACAACAAAAACTACATAAAGCTTTATTGTAAATATTTTCAATTTTTCCCCTAACTGTGCTTTTGAATACTTTACTATGAAAAATGTAACAAGTAGGCCAGTTTCTCTTTTATGGAGTAACATTTTCTCTGTATAATAAAGCAACACGGGAACACACAGTTGTACATTTTTGAAGAATTTTAATGGAGAGTTTCTTCACATTTCGGGATGTGAAAATATGCTAAAAGCTATGTGACCTTCCCTTGCAGGCAAAACAGTGTACATATATTCAAGGCTTTGCCCATTTTTAGGAGTTCATAGACACCCCTGGAGTCTATCCTTGACTTATTGGTATGGCAGGCAGAGCAGATTTTCTGTTGCCTATTCTGTCAGTACTGCAAATGGGGGAGCAAAGTGATTTAAGCCCTGTTTTTTTTCTTTGAATTGTCACAGTGCTTGTCTAGTAATTTCAGTAAGTCAGGTCTGTAAACATTAAAAGAAGACTACAAAAAAAACCTCAGGCCAGAAAAACTGCTAATTACATCCTTGGTAATGTAGCCTAGGACAGGAAGACAGGAAGTTATGTTTATGTTATTGACACCAATAAATCTAGCCATTAAAATGTGCTCATTTGGAGGTAGCATTCTGAGCTGACTCGAAATGTTGGCTCTATAGGTTATAACTGTGGGAAAGTTAATGAGGATTATCAGAATATGTGACTTCTAAGAGGGTTAGGATAGTGCTGGCACATTGTAAGCATTCAATAAATGTTAGTTGTTGTTTTCTAAACAACAAAATAATTTTGTCTGTACTTTTAATATTTAGAATAATTGTTTAGATCATAGGAAGGCTTTCTGATATCTATTTTTGTGCTGGGTCGGTGACATGGAACTAGTGTTTCTGAGCTTTTCCCTGACTGAGATTTCTTCCTGAGCACAATCCCTGGGAAAGGTCAGGTGGGAGTGGGGACAGCCAGACCTTAATGTGAAACCATGCCATAGCCACTTCCTAGTACATGGAATACTGGCAGTGCTTCCCAAGACTACAGATTGAAATTGTGGAGATTTCTGCATTGCCTTTCTGTAATTTGTGGTCTGAATATGAGGCCGATGGATATATTTCCAAGGGGGCATTTGTGGTTCAGTGGTAGAATTCTTGACTTATTTGAGGAAGACCCAAGTTTGATTCCTGGTCAATATACCTCAATCCTGTTGACCTGTCAGTGGAGACTCACATGTTGCTATCATGCTGAACAGTTTTCAGCAGAGCTTCCAGACTAAGACAAACTAGGAAGAAAGGCCTGGTGATTAACTTCTGAAAATCAGTCAATGAAAAACTTGTGCATCACAATGGTCTGATCTGCAACCCATCATGGGGTCACCAAAAGTCAAGACAACTAGAGGACAGCTAACAACACCAGATATATTTCTGGGTTTGACTCATTAGAAAACTGAACTCTCTCAGACAAACAAAAAGACTTTGCAATAGCATGACTAAAGTGAATATGAAGAAGACTAGAAAGAACTCTTAAGTTTAATTTTAGAAATGGGATATTAAGAAGTATTCTCTATGAGCTAAGGCGGTACTTTTATTTCTCCCTCCCCCCACCAATGATAGTACTTGCTCCACAAATAAATGAAAATTACTACAGTTTTAAAACTTTTCCAGAGTGAATCTCTGGAAGTAACAATATGTAGGCACTAATTTCGATAATGTGGAATTTAAACAGCATATGTTAGCATTTACAAAGACGTCTAAGTAAATGACCAAAATGAATGCATTAGACATTTATTTTTCTGTCATGTGCTTGTATAGGTGTTCCCTTATTCGGTAAGGCCAGTGGTTCTTTTGGTGATACATCATGTAGCAGATGGGAAACATTAAGTACTGTTTTCCATAGCTGTCAAAAATGTTTTGTAATCATTACCCTAATTACATATACATAGTGTACTAAATCACAGTAAAGAAAATATTCAGAATAAAGCCAACCATTGGTGTGAAATGAAAAAATAAGCTAGTCTTTAAGACAAAAATAAATATGAGTTAGATCTTTCATTGAGTGGCAACAATTTTAAATGGAAAGCCCTGCAGAAATGAAATGGCGGGGATCTGATTTTACTTTCTTAGATCTTGAGCTATGTATGTTTTCTTTGCAGCTGAAAAGCATGTGCTGTATCGTATACTCATTGGTCACTACTGAGATTGGTAAGAAAAAGTCATCAGTACAAACTTGTCTACAAACTGATAATGAATATTCTTATGAGAGAATCAGTCTGATTTTGTCATTGAAGCTATGTCAGTTCTAAGGCTATTTTTGACAGCTATGTTCGATGTGCAAACAATCTGCGTCATATTTTCAAGAACTAAAAAAAAAACTATGAATTATTGTTGACATCTTGTAAACATTGTTGTTGTTAAATGTCATTGAGTCGGTTCCGACCCATAGCGACCCTGTATAGGGTTTCCGAGGAGCGGCTGGTGACTTTGAACTGCCAACCTTGCAGTTCAAACAGCTTTGCAGTCTGGCACATTAACCCATAGCACAAGGAGTTTTAGCACTAGTGGAGTTCCTGGGTGGGTGGGGTAAATGGTTACGTGCTCATCTAGCTGAAAAGTTGGTAGTTCTAACACACCTAGTGGTGCCGTGGAAGACAGACCTGGTGATCTCCTTCTAAAAGGTCACAGCTTTGAAAACCCTATGGAGCAGTTCTACTTTGCACACATGGGGTGCCTTCAGTCAGACTCTGCTGAACAACAAGGGAGCTAGGCAGCTTTCTGTCTACAGCCCTTATTTTGCACAAAACTGAGGATATTACAGGAAACAAAAGAGTTGAAATGGTTTTATTCTTTTTGATTGGGATCCATTATCCCTACTCGGGTTCTCTGTTTTTTTACTTCTTTATTTCCAGCAAAAGAAGATCTGCAAGTCTGGTAGCTTTGCTTTTGAATCTTTTTCTGCCCTGAGTAATGAAGTATGTGTCTTGGTTGGCTTTTGGCTGCTCAGTGGGAATACTTGCCCTGCGTCTATAAGCTCTTAAACTCTCAGTGCGCATCAAGAAAACCAGTCCTCATTATCCAGATGACTATCTCTCATGATGTTTACAACAACACCTGCTAGTTAATTGACTTGAAGAAATGAAAACTCTCAGGTACCAGTAAAGAAAACCTAGAAAAGGGGTGCTGGGCCAGTAATTGCCACGAGGTCTCCAAGTGACCAAACCTGAGCTTTGCTTTCTGTGGCTTCCTAAGTCACCATATTAATCTCTTCTTGCCCCTAGCCACTTAAGAATAGGTTAAAAAAAAAAAAAAAAAATTTAAAGCAACATAAAGAATTTGCCTTTAGACTTTATCCAAATATCTTTTAACGGGCACCAGGGTTATGATTTTGTTATAACTTTTATTGTGCAATTGATGATACATGTAGATCCTATGTAACACAAATGAAAATTATGAAGCAAAGGAAAAACCTTGAGAATTCACAACCTAAACTGAGGAAACTGTAAAACATATGAATGTCAGAACTCTGTAAGTTAGAAATCTGTCAGAGAAGGAAAACCCAACTACTTCCCACCAGAGTGAGTGACAGAAAAGTGGTAAGACCGCATGCACCCTGTCAAAAGTGAAACACTGATGAGGCCTGGAAAAACAAGGCAGTCCCATCGAGTTCCAACGTTCACAGATTTCACTGCATAAATATTCATTCACAAGGGACAACAATGTAAAGAAATTGGTAGATGACTATGCTGTCATTGAAATCATATATACACACACATTTCTCAAATTGAGAACAGACTTCCTCTAACAACATAGAGGGACTTCAAAGAGTGCATAGAAAAAATTCATTATCTTATAATTCCATTTTTCCCACAAACTTTGAAGTGTTCTTCTATGTGGCCATTCTATCTGGTTCCTCTAGTTTGCAGAGGCCAGAACTCAGTCCCAGGGATTGAGACAAAGAGGGTCCACACCGAACAGCACAATAATGAGAAAGGATCTCCCAGAAACAGGAAGGAGATAAGTTTGGGTGGAATAGAATGCGTGGAAGTAGCCCTAGTGGTAGAAAGGTTAAGAGCTCAGCTCCTAATTGAAATGTCAATAGTCTGAACCAGGCATTAAAAACCTGGTGATTTGCTCCCATAAAAATTGTTGTTGTTATGTGCCGTTGAGTTGGTACCGACTCATTGAAACCTTTCAAGAGAATGAAACACTGCTCAGTTATGCACCAACCTCACATTCATTGCCTAGGAAACACTGTGGGACAGTTCTACTCTGTCCTATAGGGTCACTGTGAATTGGAATGGACTTGATGACACACAACAACAACAATGATATTATGACATAATACCAACATGATATTATAGGACTATTTCGTCTCAGAAGCTGAAAAGAAAAGATTCCTATAAAGCAGAAAATAATATTTTCTTTCAGCATCAGGCGTGGTACCAGTATATTGGTGGTGGTGTTGGGTACCATCAACTCATCTCTGATTCAGAGAGACACTATGCACAACAAAATGAAACACTGCTTGACCCTGCGCTGGCTTCACAACTCTTACGTTTGAGCTCATTGTTGTAGCCAGTGTCAATCAGTTCATTGTGGGTCTTCCTCTTTTTCACTGCCCCTCTATGTTGTTGTTGTTATTGTTAAGTGCTGACTCAAAGCAACCCTGTATAGGGTTTCTGAGGAGCAGCTGGTGGGTTAGAACTGTTGACTTTGTGGTTCATAGTCCAGTGCTGAGCCAATAGCTCCATATGATTTCCTTTTCCAAGGGCTGGTCCTTCCTGACATGTCCAAATCATGAGACACAATGTCTTGTCATCCTCGATTCTAAGGAGCATTCTAGCGGTACTTCTAAGACAGATTTGTTTGTCCCGCACAGTACTTTAAATATTCTTTGTCTTTCATGATATTTCAATACTTCTACGACAGATTTGTTTGTTCTCCATGGTACTTTCAATATTCTTTGTCAACATCATAATTCAAAGGCATCGAGTCTTCTCTAGTCCTTCTTATTCATTTCACATGCATATGAGACAAGTGAAAATACCATGACTTGCGTCAGATGCACCTTAGCCCTCAAAGGGATATCTTTGTTCTTAAACACTTTAAAGAGGTCTTTTGTGGCAGATTTGCCCAAGGCAATATGTCATTTGTTGCTTCCATGAGTATTGTTGTGGATCCAAGAAAAATGAAACCCTTAATAACTTCAATCTATTCTCGTTTATAATGATGCTATTTATTTATTGGTCCAGGTGTGAGGAAATTTTCTTTTCTTTACATTGAGTTGTAATCCATACTGAAGGCTATAGTCTTTGATTTTCATCAGTAAGTGCTTCAAGTCCTCTTCACTTTAAGCAAGCAAAGTTGTGTCATCTGCATTATCTCAGGTTGTTCTCAAATCCCAATCTCAAATTATTCAGTATAACCTTGTGCTATTTGAAGAACTAACTTTTTTTCTATGTATTGGTTCCACATGAACACAATTAGGTGTTCTGTAATTCCCATTCTTTGCAATGCGATATATAGTTTGTTATGGTCCACACAATTGAATGGCTTTGCCTAGTCAATAAAATGCAGATAAACATCTTTCTGGTATTCTTTGATTCCTGTCAAGATTCATCTATCTTCAGCAATGATATCCCTCATTCCACATCCTTTTCTGAATCTGGCTTGAATTGCTGGTAGCTCATTGTTGATGTTTTGCTGCAACTGTTTTTAAATTATCTTCAGCAAAATTTTACTTGCATGTGATACTAATGATATTGTTCAATAATTTTCTCATTTTCTTGGGTCCCTTTTCTTTGGGTTGGACACAAATATAGATCTCTTCCAGTGTGATTACCAGGCAAATGTCCTCCAAATTTCTTGGCATAGACAAATGAGTGCTACCAGCATTGCATCCGTTTGTTAAAACATTTCAATCGTGTTTCCATCAATTCCTGGAACCTTGTGTTTTGCTAATGCCTTCAATGAAGTTTGGACTTCTTCCTTGAGAACTAGTGGTTGTTAATCATAGCTACCTCATGAAATGGTTGAATGTCGATCAATTCTTTTGGTACAGTGACTTTGTATATTCCTTCCAATCTCTTTTAAATAAATTCAATATTTTGTCTGTAGACTTCAGTATTTTGCCCATAGAATTCTGTGATATTGCAAGTTGAGGCCTGAACTGTTTCTTTAATTCTTTCAACTTGTGAAATGCTGATTGTTTTCTTCCCTTTTAGTTTTTTAATTCCAGGTCTTTGCCTGTTGTTGTTAAAGCGCCGTCAAGTCAGTTCCAACTCACAGCCAAACTCATCAGGAATGGCATTGCATTGATCATCAAAAAGGACATTTCAAGATCTATCTTGAAATACAATGCTGTGATAGGATAACATCCGTACACCTACAAGGAAGCCAGTTAATGCCACTATAATTCAAATTTACGCACCAACCTCTAAAGCCAATGATGATGAAATTGAAGAATTATACCAAGTGTGAAATTAGTTAAACATGAAATCAAGATATATTGATAACTACTGGTGATAAGAATGTGAAAGTTGAAAAAAAAAAAAGAACAAGGATCAATAGTTGCAAAATATGGCCTTGGTGATAGAAATGATGCTAGAGATCACATGACAAAAATTTATAAGATCAATAACTTATTAATTACAAATGAATTCTAAACAAAATAAAAGAATACACAGGAATCAAACTGACTACATGTGTGGGAAGAGATAGTGGAAAAACTCTATATCATCAGTCAAAATTAGGCCTGGGGCAGGTTGTGAATAGACCATCAATTGCTCATATGCAAGTTCAGGTTGAAGCTAAAATAAAATGAAACAGATCCAAGAAAGCCAAAAAATGACATTGAATATATCCCTCTTAAATTTAGAGAATATCTCAAGAACAGATTTGATGTCTTTCAAACTAATGAATGAAGACCAGAAGAGCTGTGGGATGACATCAAGAACATCATACAGGAAGAAAGCAAAAGGTTATTAAGACAAGAAAGAAGGAAAAGACCAAAGTGAATGTTAGAAGAGACTCTGAAACTTGCTCCAGCATAGAGATGCTAAAGCAAATGTAAGGAGTGAGGAGGTATAAGAGCTGAACAGAAAATTTCAAAGGTCAGCTAAAGAAGACAAAGTCAAATATTATAACAAAATGTGTGAAGACCTGGAGTTAGAAACCCAAAAGGGAAGAAAGAACACACTCAGAATTTCTCAAGTTGAGGGAACTGAAGAAAAAACTCAAGCCTCAATTTGCAGCATTGAAGGATACCATGGGCCAAATATTGAATGATGCAGAAAACATCAAAAGACGTTGGAAGGAATACACAGAGTTACTGTACCAAAAAAAACCATGGTCAATGTTCAACAATTTCAAGAGGTAGCATACGATCAAGAGCCAATGATTCTGAAGGAAGAAGTCCAAGGTCCATTGGAAGTATTGGCAAAGAACAAGGCACTGGGAATAGATGGAAAACAAATTGAAATCTTTCAACAAACAGATGCGGCACTAGAGACACTCATTCATCTATGCCAAGAAATTTGGAAGACAACTATCTGGCCAACTGACTGGAAGAGATCCATATCTGTGCCCATTCCAAAGACAGGAGACCCAACAGAAGGCAGAAACCATCGGACAGTATCATTGATATCATGTGTAGGAAAGTTTTATTACAGATATTGCAAAAATGGCTGAAACCATACATTGACACAAAACTTCCAGAGGTTCAAGCTGGATATTATTGTTGACGTCAGATGGATCTTGGCTGAAAGCAGAGAATGCTAGAAAGATGTTTACCTGTGCTTTATTGACTATGCAAAGGTTTTCGATTGTGTGGATTATGACAAGCTATGGACAACATTGAGAAGAATGAGTGTCCTAGAACACTTCATTGTGCTCATGAGGAACTGGTACATAGACCAAACGGCAGTTGTTCAAACAGAACAATGGAATGTTGAATGGTTTAAAATTAGGAAAGGTGTGCACCTGGGTTCTATTCTTTCACCATACTTATTCAATTTGTATGCTAAGCAAATGATATGAGAAACTGGATTATATTTAGAAAAATGTAGCATCAGGATTGAAGGAAGACTCATTAACAAACTGTGATATACAGACAATACAGCCTTGCTTGCTGAAAGTGAAGAGGACTTAAAATACTTACTGATGAAGATCAAAGATCACAGCCTTTGGTATGGGTTGCATCTCAGTGTAAAGAAAACAAAAGTCCTCACCACTGGACCAATAAGTAACATCCATATAAATGGAGAAAACATTGAAGTTGTCAAAGACTTCATTTTGCTCGGATCGATCATCAACACTCAAGGAAGCAGCAGTCAAGAAATCATGCGATGTATTTCATTAGGCATATCTGCTGCACAAGACCTCTTAAAAAGTGTTGAAGAGCAAAGATGTCACTTTTAGGACTGAGGTGCAACTGACCCAAACCCTGGTATTTTCAGTAGTCTCATATGAATGGGAAAGTTGTACAATGAATAAGGAAGACTGAAGAATTCATGTATTTGAGTTATGGTGCTGGAGAAGAATCTTGAAAATACTGCCAAAAGAACAAACAAATCTGTGCTGCAAGAACAACTGGAATGCTCCTTAGAAGCAAGGAAGGTGACATTTTGTCTCTTGTGTTGTTGTTGTTTGTTGTTAAATGCTGTCAAGTAGGTGCTGACCTATTGTGACCCTTTATGAGGTTTCTGAGGAGCAACTGGTGAGATTGAACCATCAACTTTGTAGTTCAAATCCATTTTGCAGTCCAGCACATTAACCCACAGCGCCACACCAGGATTCGAACATATTTTCAGGAAGGATAGTCCCTAGAGAAGTACATCATGCTTAGTAAAGTAGAGGGCCAGCGAAAAAGAGAAAAATCTCTAATGAGATGGTTTGCATGGTGGTAGCATGACTAGACAATGTTCCCTTCTGTTGTAGGTAGTGTCATTATGAGTTGGCACTGACTCGATGGCACCTAACAACAACAATAATGCTTAGGATATTAACCTTTATGCTAAAGTATGATATAAATCTTCAGAAATGTTGTTAAATGTAATAGAATCTTATTGGATGGCTGATGTTTTCTTTTTAAATTTTGGCCAGTGAAATAATAATATATTAAGTGTGCTTTTTATGGTCCAATAAAGTAATTTTCAATGGCTATAGGAATAGAAAATACATTGGGAGTAATCCTTCCAGGGGATTCCTGCTCCAAAGCTGCCTTCACTATCAGTTTTCTGCTTCTTTTTTGTGCTCTTTTCATAATCATGATATTGTTGTTATTCTTAAGTGCCGTCTAGTTAGTTCTGACTGCTACCGACCCCGTATAGGGTTTTTGAGGAGTGGCTGATGAGCTTGAACCACTGACCTTGTAATTCAAACTGACTTTGCAGTCTAGCTCATTAACCCACAATGCCACACCAGAACTCCAGGTAGGCCCTTCATTACATGCAGTGTTTCAAAGTATAAAACTTTAATGATAGAGGTTTAAAAATATGGCTGACAAAGTCCTCTGAAATCCTGTTGGCATAAATGAAAATTGGCTTTTAGTTCAGTTAATACCCATTCACACATACACAAATCTGCAAAAAGCATCTAACATGTTTTTAGTATTTATTTATCTGGAGCTCTACCCATACTAAACCATTTAATCCTTAAAAAAACCAAACAGAGTCTGATGATTTAAGCATTACTATTGTTCCCATTTTACAGATGATGAAGTGGGCTTGAGACTTACCCCAGTCTACACAGTCAGTAAATCTAGCAGCTGGAAATACTCAGGGTTTTCAATCACACCTATAAAACCTTCTAAGGAGCAGCCACCATGGGCTTCCAAGCTTCTGGGTTCATGCGTAATGCCAGATAAGTTGTACAACACCCCCTCCTCACTACTTTGCAGGAGACCCACCACATGGTAGGCCCCTGGGTAGAGAGTAATTAATGCCTGTCCTTAATAAACAATATCCTCGAGGCTTAAGAGAGCTAATGATATTTAAACCTAGAAAGCCTCAGCCAACTCAGACTGTTTACTCAACTGGAGAAATCTGGTCCATGGGAAAAAGGAAAGAGCAATAATTGTCTAATAAAACTTCCCTTCCTTTTCCTGAAAGTTAATTTGAAAAAGGAGTCTACTTTTAATGCAAATACAAAAGCTTAGAGTTGAAAGGGATCGCTAGAAGCAAATAACAGATCAATTCTAATTTTTGATTTTTAAAGTAAATTCTTGTTTAAATTTTTACATATTGTGAAATTTCATAATAGCAAAATATGGCTGGGCTTCAGGCCTTAAGCTTCTCCAGTAGAAAAAGTCTTGCCTTGAAAGCATGTCTAGCTAAAAAGCTTCAGCAAACTCTGGCAACAGTTTAGAATCATGAACAACCTTGTTCTTTCTCAAACAGTTCCACTCCAATCATTTTAACTTACTCCTTGCCAAACGGTTGGGCTGCTCTAAATCTCGCTGTCTCTCAGAATTCATCTCCAGTCAAATTTACCTTGCTGCCTCTCCCAACAAATCTCCATTTTGTACACCTGAGCAGGGGACAGATCCAGAGGTAGGTAATGCACTTAGGCAGTATTTTCCCTTTGTACTGCCAGCCTGAGTCAGGCCCATGTGGGTGGTGATTCAAGTTGAAACTAACTTTGGTTGTGTCCAAGCTTTTGGTTTTGATCTGTAGGGAAATTTCTTTGTAATATGTGCCAGGGCAATGCAATTAAAATAAAAGGGGAGGATTTTATATAAGAGTAATATTACTTTATGGTCCCTTGGCTGGGAGGTTTAAAATGTTGTAGTACAAGGAGAAAACTGTGTAGAGGAGGAACATTACCACCAAAGTTTTGGTATAAAGCATATCCTTTATAAAAAAGGTTGTAGTTTAAGCCCTCTTTTGAAAGGACTTTGAGGTCGTGTTTGGCTTCTCAAATACTCAACCCATTTGCTCCTGTTGTTGTGTCCTCCCTTGAGGTGGACGTTTGGGGGAACTGATGAAGGCCAGAGCTAGAGAAAAATTTCATGTCCTCATAATCTGGTTTGACACTCATATAATATACTTTTAAAACTAACTACAAAAAGATTCATTGATATTTTAGACAAATTTTTACTTGAAACAACATAAGCTGAGACTGATAACAAAGCCACTTCATTTTTTCCTTTCCTCTCATGGGACTAATTTTGTCTGTAGAATGAGATAGATAATTGAGGAACAAAATCAGCTAATTGTTGCAACAAATTTGAACTTGAGTTGTTAAAATAATCACCTTCATTCTTTATTTCTTCAGGTATATCGAGGGGGCTTCATGGAAAAAGGAATGAAAAGATAATGAAAATTTATTTTATTTTATTTATTTATTTTTTAATTAAATGTTTTTATTTTGGATTGAGTGAAAGTTTACAGGGCACATCATCAGCTTCACATTCAACCATTCATATAGCTTGTTTCATTACATTGATTATTATCCCCTCCATATATCATCAGTTTACAGTGTTTCTCTCTATCCTCTTTAGCTTTTTTTTTGGGAGGGGGGGAAACTTGCCTTTTTGGAATTTACAGTCTCGGCTTTTAGGGAAGGTTTTTACATTTGTCTGTGGATATCCAGGGCTCATGTATGCGATTACTAACAAGCATTACTGAATAATCAGATGAGGGACAGTTTGCTATGTCTACTAGGTAGCTAGAGTCTGATCCTCAGAAGGATAATGAAAATTTTACACAAACTTTTTGAATCCCTTTTGTGTATATGTACGTACATATAAGAAGCCCTGGTAGCATAGTGGGTTATACGTTACGCTGCTAACTGGAAAGTTGGCAATTCAAATCCAGCAGCCTCTCTACAGTAGAAAGATGAAACCTTCTGCTTCCATAATGATTTACAGCCTCAGAAACTCTATACAGGGTCACTATGAGTCAGAACCAATTCCTCAACACACAACAACAATGTAACACTGTGTATACGTGTGTGTGTGTGTGTGTGTGTGTGTGTGTGTGTGTAGAGAGAGAGAGTTCTGGTGTGGCACTGTAGGATAAACACTAGATGGAAAGGTTGGTTTGAACCATAAGGTCGTTGCTTCAAACTCACCAGCTGCTCCTTGGAAACCCTATACAGACTCTCTATGGGTCAGAACCGAATCGACTGCACTTAACAACAGCAACAATATATACTAAATGCTGTTGAGCCAATTCAGAATCATAGCTACCCCGTATAGTGTTTCTAAGGAGTGACTGGAACCACCGACCTTGCGTGTGTGTGTGTGTGTGTGTGAGAGAGAGAGAGAGAGAGAAACTAAAAGAGAGAGAGATAAAGCAAGGTCGGTGGTTCAAGTTCACCAGTCACTCCTCAGAAACCCTATATAGGGTCGCTATGAGTCAGAACCTACTCTATGGCACTCAGCAACAATGTAAGTATATGTACTCGCTTGGGCCAATGAATGTGCATAATAAAAATCTGTCTGAATTAAACCTAAATCAATTGTTGTTGTTGTTAAGTGTCATAGAGTTGGTTCCGACTTATAGCAACCCTGTATAGAGTTTCTAAGGCTGTAAATCTTTGTGGGAACAGAAAGCCCATCTTTCTGGAACCAATGCTGGAAACTAAAGGGAAAAAAATGGAAAGAGACTTTTTCAGTTATGTCACTGGGGAAAGGGTAAGGGACACACTCAGTGACTATGTGTGCTCTGCCTTGTAAACTCGAACAGCAGGGTAGTAGAAATAATGAAAGAAAAACAGGCTTTTTCTCACCTCAACTGTCTGCTCAGTAAAAGCAGTTCCCTTGAACTAAAACACCAAAAAGGCATTTGGCTGCCTCGCATCTATAGACAAGCTGTGGGAGCTGGTCTGAGTCATGACCTTTCTTCACCTATCAACTCATGTTCCAACTATCACGCTTGCTTTTTTTTATTATTATTATTATCTATTCAGATATAAAACTCCTTCCATCCAGCTGACAGGTGGTCATAGGTCTTAATGTGAGGATTTTATTATTTTCCTTCCACACAAGAATTGTAGTCAGGAGGAAAGAAGGGAAGAGCTGTAAAGGCAGTGTCTGGGCTGGCTGAGGTAAGAATTTCAGAAACATCAAAAGAGAGCTAGATAAAAGCAGGGGAGGGGTTGACTTTGCAGTCCAGGAGCCGAGGTCCCTGGGACCATCAAGGGAGAAGAGCAGAGTGCGGGACCCTACCCAGAGAAATAGTAATGGCAGAGATGGAGGCAGAGACAATGACGAGGAGAGATGGAGTGGCTGGGAACTCTAGACCCAGAGAAAGAGAGGGGCTGTGTGCTGACGACCGAAGGGCAGGCTTGCATGGTATATATACCCTTTGGCTGTTTGATGATGCATGGAGGGGATTGTAACCATGTCACTGAAATGATGTATGATAGGATGAATGTAAAGCTAATATTCTCCCATGTAAACTATCACATAGTTCACAATAAAACTTAAAAAAAAAAAAAAAAAAAAAAAGAAAACTTAAAAAAAAAAAAAAACATAAAAAGAGGGCTAGAGATGGCATTCAGCTTTTTATCACAGTCAAATAGCCCACACTCTAGACCCACCCACTGTCGCTAAGTCTATTCCAACTTATACATACTAGGAGGAAAAATTCTTGCAACAAATACCACTTCCTTTCAGGCAATGTACTCGTAATCATGACTTGGTAATAAAGCTTTTAGGCAGAGCCGGTCTAAACATTTTTACCCTTTCTGTTATTGTAAGGAGCCATGATGGTGCAGTGAGTTGGTTAAGTGTTGGTTTGCTAACTGCAAGGTTGACTGTTCAAACTCACCTTTCTCTGCAGGAGAAAGATGTGGCTGGCTGCTCCTGCAAAGATGTACAGTCTTGGAGAACTCTATGGAGCAGTTCTACTTTGTCTTATAGGGTGGCTATGAGTCAGAATCAACTTGATGGCATTGGGTGGTGGCTAGTTGTTACCATGAAGTCAATTCCAACCCACGTGTTCACAGTACAACTGCTCCTTGAGATTTTCAAGGCTGTGACTTTTGGAAGCAGATCACCAGGCTTGTCTTCCAAGGTTCCTCTGGGTGGGTTCAAACCACCAACCTTTTGACTGTTGTTGGAGGGGAGGGAAAATTATTCATGGGCTAGAAGGTAGACACATGTTAGCATGGATGACAAGGCAGGCAGTATAAAGGAGGGTAGTTAGCAGAGAAGAGATGAAGGTAGTGGGAGACACAGGGAAGAATACAACAAAGTAAATAGGGGTAAAATGCTGTTAACTGTTGATTCATGGAGAGAATTACAACCATGTAATGAAGCAAAGTGTGTGATTTGTTGAATGTAAACCTGATGATCTGCTATGTAAACCTTCACTCAATTCACTCATTCCTACTTATAGGAGTTCCCAGTATAGAGTTGCCTAGAGTGGCTGGTAGGTTTGAACTGCTGACCTTACAGTTACCAGCCCAGTGCTTATCCTACAGTGCCACACCAGGTACCTTAATTTTATCCCACAGATCCTTTCTTCCATGTGGTATCATTTCTTTTCAGCTTAAAGTATTTCTATTAGTTTTTTTTTTTTTAATTGTGAATTGAATGAACATTTACATGGCAAATTATTAGTTTTACATTCAACAAATCATACTTTGTTCATTACAATGATTATAGTCTCCTCCATGTACTATCATTTTCCAGTATTTACCTAGTCCCCCTTTTCTTTTTTTTAAAGTTTTTATTGTGAATGGATTGATAGTTTACATGGGAGAACATCTGTTTTACACTCATCGTTTGATTGCAATGATTACAATCTCCTCCATGGATCATCATTCAACAGTATTTGCTTCTCTATTAGTTTTTATTAAAGTGATGATATGTTGGCCATGAGGTATCTCTGCCTTTCTCCATATGAAAAGGGCTTTTTATCGTGCCTTCATATTTGAAGAATATTTTTACTGGGTATGGAATTTTAGCTTGTCAAGTCTCCTACCTCCCTCTCAGGATTTTAAATAAAAATGTTGTTCTACTGGTTTCTGGCGTCTGTTGTTTCTGAGAGAAGTCAGCCAATATTGTTATCATTATTTCACTGAATGTGATATATTTCCCATCTGAATGGTTTTAATATCACCTCTTTATCTTTGGGTTTTAGCAGTTAGATTCTGGTGTATCTAGGTACAATTTTCTTTGTATTTATCCTGCTTGGGTAAATACACTGAGATTCTTTAATCTGTGGATTGATAATGTTCATCAGCTGAAGAGAATTCTCACCCATTATCTTTTAATTTTTTTCTTATTTTCCACACTCTTGCTCTTCTCTTTCAATGACATGTGTTGTTGTTGTTAGGTGATGTCAGGATGGTTTTGCTCTACAACGACTCTATGTACAACAGAATGAAACACCTCCCAGTCCTGTGCCATCCTCACTATTTCTGCTACACTTAAGCCTATTGTTGCCGCCACTGTGCCAATCCATCTCGTTGGGATTCTCTCTTTTTTTCGCTGTCCCTTTGCTTTACCAAGCATGATGTCCTTCTCCAGGGACTGCTTCCTCCTGACAATATATCCAGATGATGAGAGGTGAAATCTGGCCATCTTGGCTGCTAACGAGCACTCTGGCTCTACTTCTTCCAGTACAGATTTGTTTGTTCTTCTGACAGTCCATGGTACTTTTAATATTCTTCTCCAACACCACAATTCAATTAATTTTTCTACTGTCTTCCTTGTTCATTGTCCAACTTTCACATGCATATGAAGCTATTGAAAATACCATGGCTTGGGTCAAGCACACTTTAGTCCTCAAACTGATATCTTTGCTTTTGAACATGTTAAAGAAGTCTTGTGCAACAGATTTGCCTAATGCAATGCATTGTTTGATTTCTTTCTGTCTTTTTTTTTTTTTTTTTAACTTATTATTGTGAATTGAGTGAAGGTTTATAGAGGAGGTCATCAGTTTTACATTCAACAAATCATATACTCTGCCTCATTTCATTACATGATTGCAATCCCCTCCACGTACCAACAGTTAACAGCATTTACCTCTATTCACTTTAACTATTGCATTTCTCCCTGTGTCTCCTGCTACCTTCATCTTTCCTCTGCTAACCACCCTGTTGTCTATTGCCTGCCCTGTCACCCATGTTAACATGTGTCTACCTACTACCTAGTACCTACTACCATGAATAATTTTCCCTTCCCCTTCTCTGCCCAGTAAACATCATAGAATCTTTTATCAAGAAAATCTATTTTTTTAAATTAACTTTTTACAACATTAGTCTCATACAATATTTATCCTTTTGTGATTGACTAATTTCACTCAGCATAATGTCCTCCAGATTCAGCTAGGTTGTGAGGTATTTCACAGATTCATAATTATTCTTCATCGCTTTATAGTATTCCATTGTGTAGTTGTACCAAAGTTGGTTTAACCATTTTTCTGTTGATAGGCGTTTAGGCTGTCTCTTATAGACAGCATATCGAAGGATCCTGTTTTCTTATCTATTCAGCTCTTCATGTTTCTTGCCTGGTGCATATAATCCATTTACATTTGGTGTAATTATCAATAGGTATAAATTGATTGCTATCATTTTTCTGTGTATGTGTGTGTTTTTTTCTTTTTGTGTGTGGTGCTGTTGTATTCTTTGTCCCACATAATTTTTTATGCTGAGTTCATTGTGTTTGTGGGTTTTCTTTTCATTTTTATTTCTACTGTGTCAATGTTTATGAAATCTTTCTGATTTTCCTCTTTTTTGTTGATGTGCAGGCGTATTTTTTTTCTTAGAGGTTACCCTGTAGTTTATTAATTTTTCACTACTTAAAAGAGTCTGTTTTATCTTGAAGTCTACTTGACTTCTTTGCCATTTGGAAGTTCTATCTCTGCACCATTCCCTCCTTTTGTTTTGTAGTTGACTTCATTATATATTGATATCTCTGGTTCCCTATTTTCAGTTTTGTAGGTTTGTTTTACTTTAAATATTTCTGTATATGGATTGAGTTCTGGGTGGTGTTGCCATGTATGGTAATCTCAGGTTGTTGTCTGCTGTTGTTGGTTCTCAGTCCAAAGAACACCCATTAGCATTTTTTGTAAAGTTGGTCTTGTTAAGTGCCTTGAGTCAGTTCCAACTCATATCAACCCTATAGGGTTTCCGAGGAGCAGCTGATGAGTTTGAACTGCCGACCTAGTGGTTCAAACTAATCTTGCAGTCCAGTACTTATCCTACAGCTCCACACCAGATCTGGTCATTACAGATTCCTTTAATTTCTGCTCATCAGGCTGTGTACTATTTTCATCATCGTATTTGAGGGGGAGCTTTGCAGGGAATATGGTTCTTGGTTGGTGATCTTTTTCTTCAAGAGTTTTGTGTATGTTATTCCATTGACTTCTTGCCTGCATTGTTCCTGCTGATAAATCAGAGATTAGTCTTTTTGGTTCTCCTTTGTAGGTAACTTTACAATTTTTTCTGGAGCTGCTCTCTGGATTTTTTCCTTGTTTTTGACTTTGGAAAGTTTGATTATGATATGTCTTGGTGATTTTCTTTCGGGATCTATCCTACTAAGGTTTGTTCAACTTCTTGTATACTTACCTTCTTGGCTTTCATGATGTTAGGGAAGTTTTCTCCCAACAACTCTTCCACAATTTTCTCTGTGATTGTCTCTTCCTATTCTGGAACTCTGATCACCTATAAATTGTTCCTCTACATGGTGTCCCACATAATTCTTAGGCTTTCTTTGGATTTTTTCACTATTTTTGTGTGTGATTGTTCTTCTAGCATACTATTATTGAGAGATTTATCTTCAAGCTCACAAATTCGGGCTTCTATTGCTTCACATTTACTCCTTTGCCCTTTCAATGTATTGTCAGTTTCTGAAATCTTAGTAATAATCTTCTGGATTTCTAATTACAGGTTTTGTATTGCTTCAAAATTTGCATTTATTTTGTCTGTTTGTTCTTGTAGTGTTTTCCTGAATTCTTCTAAAGTTTTTATTATGTTCTCTTTGCTTTCCTCGATCTTTCTATCAATTCTTTGACAGTACCTAATTACCATTCTTTTGAATTCTTTTTCAGTTACCTCTATTACCTTTTTATCCTGAGAAACATCTTCTGGTTCTGCATCTTGGTCATTTGCTTGAGTCATACTCTCTTATTTCTCCATGTGAGCTAAAATTGTCGGTTGGGTCATTGTGTGGTTGTCATATTTGTAAAAACAAACAGTGTAGTTGTTGGACCTGAGGAGAGAAATCTCTGGGGTCCCCTGCAATTCAAGGAACTCACATAGTGGTTGTGGAAGGGATAGGACAGCAGAGTTCCTGGCCCTAGTTGGAGTTCCTGTTGGTCTTTGGAGTTATCTGTGTTCAGAGCACACAATCCAGAAATAGTTCATGGGGGCCCTTGATGGAGCTGGCTTCAGTGTCTATTAGGAACACAGGACAGTTGGGGGCAAGGTGACTTGTTAATGTTGGTCTGGTGGCTCTGTGGGTTTTGTAGGTCTGGAGCCAAGTCCACGTGACACCAGTCATCAAAGTGGCACAATAAAGTGGCACAGCCAGTCCCCACTTCATGCTGGCATGGCTCCCAACCACATAGCTCCAAATTCTTGAAGAGAAGGGTCTGTGCTAGGGGTGGGAGCTAGCCACACTTCTAGTCACCAGGGGAGCTTGCGGAAATAGAATAAATCACATCTATTCTGTGCGAATCTGCCAGGCCTTCTTCCACTGCCAAAGCACTCATAAGATGTTCTAGCCATGTCTGGCCAGCCATTTACCAGTCAGTCTCCCTCTCTCACCATTGCTGCTCGGCCTCTCCTCCCAGCAAGCACTCCATCCACCTTTCTAACATTTCTGAAGTTCAGCGTGCCTGTTTCATTTTGTCTCTCATATCCTTACTGCAGAGGGCCCATGTGGTGTTTCTGCCTAGTCTGCCGTCTTGCTGGATGTCCACCTGTGGTTTCATTTCTTGACTTCTGCTTCCATGACGATTCATGGTGGAGCCAAGCAAAATGAAGTCTTTGACAACTTCAATCTTTTATCCACCTATCATGATGCTCTTTATTGTGGTGAGAATTTTTGTTTTCTTTATGTTGAGGTGTAACCCATACTGAAGGTTGTGGTCTTTGATCTTAATCAGTAAGTATTTTAAGTCTTCTTAGATTTCAGTAAGTAAGGCTGTATCATCTGCATATCACAGGTTGTTAATGAGTCTTCCTCCAATCCTGATGCCACATTCTTCTTCATATAATTCAGCTTCTTAGATAATTTTCTCTGCATGCAGATTGAATAAGTGTAGTTAAAGAAGGCAACCTTGGCACACACCTTTCCTGATTTTAAACCATTCAGTGTTCTTTTGTTCTGTTTGAACAACTGCCTCCTGATCTATGAACAGATTCTTCATGAGTACAGTTAAGTGTTCCTGAATACTCATTCTAAGTGTTGTCCATAGCTTTTCATGATCCACAAAGTCTAAAGTCTTTGTATAGTCAATAAAGCACAGGTAAACGTCTTTCTGGTATTATCTGTTTTCAGTCAAGGTCCATCTAATGTCAG
>NW_006408690.1:4007253-4014009 GCF_000296735.1 Chrysochloris asiatica
ATACATTCGTGCGTACATTATTAATGTATGTTTACAGCTGTTTCTCCTTATTTTGAGTTGTATCCCATCAGCAAATGAGGGTCCTGAAAGTTTATTTATTCCATTTGCGTCATTATTGTCTACTCTAATTTGAGGAGGCAGCTCTTCCCCAGTCATATTTTGAGTGCTTTCCAACCTGAGGCACTCAACAATATTCAATATTCTGGTGCCATCTAACAGTGTTTCACCGCTTTTCATAAGGGTTTTAGTGACTAAATATTCTGATGTAGTCTGTTTCTTCTTCCTTATCTTAGTCTGGAAGCTCAGCTGAAACCTGTCCATCATGGGTGACCCTGCTGGTATTCAAAATACTGGTGGGATTGCTTCTAGAATCACAGTAACACGCAAGCCACCACAGTGCAACAAACCAATAGACAAGTAAGTGGTAGATAAAAATAGTAGGAAATTTTAAAGGTGTGCCTGACCCAATCCGTGGTATTTTCAATAGTCTCATGTGCATGTGAAATTTGGACAATGAATAAAGACCATAGAAGAATTGATGCATTTGAGTTGTAGTGTTGGAGAAGAATGTTAAAAGTACCATGGACTGCCAGAAGGACAAACAAATCTGCATCGGAAGATGCACAGCCAGGGTGCCTTAGAAGCCAGGATGGCCAAACTGCTTCTTTCATACTTTGGACATATTATCAGGAGGAACCAGTCCCTGGAGAAGGACATCTTTCTTGGTAAAGTGGAGCGTCAGCAAAAAAGAGGAAGACCCCCAATGAGATGGATTGGCATGGTGGCAGCAGCAATGGGCTCAAGTGTAGCAACAATTATGAGGTTGGAGCAAGACTGGTCAGTGTTTCGCTCTATTGTGCATAAGGTCGCTATGAGTTGGTACCGACTCAATGGCACCTAACAACAACAACAACAACAACAACGACTTAAAGTGAAACAGATGGAAGTAGAAAATGTGAACACATTACAGGCAAAAAAGAAAAAGAAAAAAAAATGGGCAGAGGACATGAACCTATAGAAAACTTTAGCAAAGAAGCCATTCAGGTGGCTCACAAACATATGAAGAAATGTTGTTATTAGAGAGATGCAAATCAAAACAACAATGAGATAGCATCTTACCCCAGAAAAGTTTCTTTGCACATTTCATTATATTTGACTTTGTCTTCCCAAGCTATTCTTTGAAATTTTCTGTTCATCTCTTTTACCTCCTCATTTCTTCCATTTCACTTTAGCATATACATGCTGGAGAGCAAGTTTAAGAATCTCTTCTGAAAAAAGCCAAAATCCATTTTGGCTTTTTCCTTCTTCCTTGTCTTTTTAATGACCTTTTGCTTTCTTCCTACATGATGTTCTCAATGTCATCCCAGAACTCTTCTACAGTGCCACACCAGGACCCCATTTTTCCCATAGGTTTCTTTCAATATTGCAAGTTAAGCCTTGATTTTTTATTTTTTTTTGAATTTCAGTTCCTTCAGGTTATGAAATGCTGAGTGTGTTCTTCCCTTTAGTTTTTTTTTTTAACCTCCACGTCTTTGTGCATTTTATTATAATACTTGACTTTGTCTTCTTGAGTTGCTCTTTGAAATTTTCTGCTCAGCTCTTTTAAGTCATCATTTCTTTCAATTGCTTTAGTTTCTAACAAGTTTCAGAGTCTCTTCTGACATCGACATTGCTCTATTCTTTCTTTCCTGTCATCTTAATGACCTTTTGCTTTCTTCGTTTTTAATGTTCTTTTGCTTTCTTCATGGGTGATACTCTTGATGTCAAATCACAACTCTTCTGGTCTTCAGACATTAGTGTCTGATGCATCTAACCTATTCTTGAGATGGTCTTTAAGGTGAGATACACTCCTTTAAGGTGGGATATAAGCAAGGCCATAATTTCACTCTTATGGACATGTGTTAAAATTTTCAGCTTCAGCCTGGACTTGCATAGGAACAATTGATAGTCTGTTCCACATTCTGATCCTGGTCTTGTTTTGGCTGATGATGTTGAACTTCTATACAGTTTCTTCCCACAGTTATAGTCAACATGATTCCTGTGTTTTCCATCTGATGAGGCCATGTGTTGTTTTAAAAAGTTATTTGCAATGAATAAGTCATTGGTGTTACAAAATTCTGTCATGCAATTTCCTGTATCATTTCTGTCACCAAGGCTCTATTTTCCAACAATGGATCCTTCTTCTTTGTTTCCAACTTTTGAATTCCAATCATCAGGAGTTATCAGTACATCTTGATTGCATGTTTGATGAATTTGACTGAAGATGTTGATATCATTCTTCAGTGTCATCTTCACTGGCTTTAGTAGTTTGTGGGTAAATTTGAATAACAGTGATATTATCTGGTCTTCCTTGTAGGAATATGAATATCTTATCATAGACAGCATTATACTTCAAGATAGATTTTGGGTGAAAAGTTCTTTTTCATGATGAATGTGATGCCATTCATCCTTTATTTGCCATTCCCAGCATAGTAAACCATATGATTGTTTGATTCAAAATAGCTAATACTTATTTCAACTCACTAATGGCTAAGATATTGATCTTAATGATTTCCATTTTTTGTTTTTTGTTTTTGCCAAAGACCAGTTTTCCTAGATTCATACTTCATAAATTCCACATTCTGATAATAAATGGATGTTTGTAGCTGTTTCTCCCAGTTTTGAGTTGTGCCTCATCAGCAAATGAAGGTCCCGAAAGCTTTGCTCCGTTTGAGTCATCATGACCAACTCTACTTTGAGGAGGGAGCTCTTCCCCAGTTGTATTTTTAGTCCCTTTGAGTCTGAAGAACTCACCTTCAGACGTTATATCTGACTATGTTCAGCTGTTAATCGCAAGGTTTTCAGTGGCTGACCATTCAGAACTTGCTTCTCTTTGTCTGTCTTAGTCTGTTGATGGTCCTGCTGATATTAAAATACCAGTGGCATAGTTCCCAGCATCATAACAACAAACATGCCACCACAGTAAGACAAACTGACAGACGAGTGATGGAGGGAGGTGAGGTTATAGAAGTGGAAAAAGGACCATGATTGGGATACGTACATCATTGCAGAGTAGAAGATCTTACAGGATTGGTTCTATTGGTTCTTGGCCCATCTGGCCATGGAAAGGGAAGAATTTATTTAAGCATGACCCTCCACCCACCAAAAATCTCTACTATAAGGGAAAATATTTGTAAGTTCAATTACATTGAAAGTAACAATTTCAGTTTTTGAAAAACAGCATAAACCAAGTGGAACGATAATAGCATAGGTGAACATATTTTCAACTACATAAGTGACAGAAAACTCGTATTCAGAACATTTAAAGAACGTCTACAATGAGAAAAAGGTTGGTTGTTGTTAGGTGTCTTGAAATCAGTTCTGACTCATGGCGATCCTATGAAACACTGCCCAGTCTGGTGCCACCCTCACAATTATTATGTTTGAGTCCATTGTTGTTGTCACTGTGTCAGTCCATCTCATTGAGGATCTTTCTGTTTTTTGCTGACCCTCTACTTCATCAAGCATGATGTCCTTCTCAAGGTCGGGTCCTTCCTGACAAGATGTTCAAAGTATAAGAACCAAAGTCTCACTATCCTTGCTCCTAAGGAGCTTTCTGAGTGTACTTCTTTCAACACAGATTTATTTGTTCTCTGGCAGTCTATGGTATATTCAATATTCTTTGCCAACATTATAATTCAAAGACATCAATTCTTCTTAGGTCTTTCTTATTCATTGTCCAACTTTTACATGCATATGAGATAACTGAAAACGCCATGATTTTGGTCAGGCATACGTAAGCCCTCAAACTGACATCTTTGCTCTTTAACACTTTAAAGAGGTCTTTGCAGAGATTTGCCTAAGGCAATCTGTTGCTTGATTTCTTGACTGCTGAGTCCTTGAACATTGATTGTGGATCAAATAAAATGAAATCTAGAACAACTTCAATTGTTTCTCCATTTATCCTGATTTTATTTATGGTTCCAGTGGTGAGGATTTTTTGTTGTCTTTACATTCAGATGCCATCCATACTGAAGGCTGTGGTTTTTGATCTTCATAGGCAAATACTCCAAATTCTTTTCACGTCACAAACAAGGTTGTGTCATGAGCATATCGCAGGTTGTTAATGAATCTTCCTGCAATTCTGTTGTCATAGTCTTCTTTGTATAGTCCATTTTCTAGGATTATTGGCTTATTTTACAGATTGAATAACTGTAGTGGAAGGATACAACCATAACGCACAGTTTTCCTAATTTTAAACCATTCAGTATCCCCTTGTTCAGTTGGAATGACTATATGTTGATCTATGTACAGGTTTCCCATGAGCACAAATGTTCTAAAATTATCACTCTTCACAATGCTAATCATAGTTTGTTATGATCCACACTGGTGCATGCCTTTGTATAGTCAATAAAACACAAGTAAACATCTTTCAGGTGCTCTTGCTTTCGGTCAAGATCTATCTGATGTCAGCAATGATATCCCTCGTCCCATGTCCTCTTCTGAATCTGGCTTAAATTTCTGGCAGTTCTCTATGTACTCTTGTTGCAACTGTTTTTTTTTTTTTTTTCAATTATCTTCAGCAAAAGTTTATTTGCATGTGCTATTAAAGCTATTGTTTGACAGTTTCCATATTCTCTTGGATAGTCTTTCTTTGGAATAGATACAAATATGGATTTCTGCCAATCAATGGGCCAAGTAGCTGTCTTCCAAATTTCTTGGCATAAATGAGCGAGTGCCTCCAGTGCTGTATTACTTGTTGAAACATTTAATTGGTAGCCCATCAATTCCTGGAGACTTGTTTGTTTTGTTTTGTTTTACCAGTGCCCTCAGTGCAGTTTGGATCTCTTCCCTCAATATCATTGGTTCTTGATATGGTACTTCTTCTTCTTTTTATATTTATTTTGAATTATGTGATAGTTTACATGAGAGAACATTAGTTTTACATTTATTCTATCACATATCGTTTCATTGCCATGGTTACAATCCCCGCCATGCATCATCAGCCAACCAAAGGGTATACACTACAAGCCTGCACCCCGGTCGTCAGCACACAGCCTCTCTCCCTCTCTGGATCTAAAGTCCCCAGCTGCTCCATCTCTCCACATCATCATCTCTGCCTCCATCTCTGGTGTCACTGCTTCTCTGGGTAGGGTCCCGCTCTCCGCTCTTCTCCATTGATGGTCCCAGGAACCTCCGCTCCAAGACTGAAAAGTTAATCACTCCCCTCCTTGCTATAAAACATCTACCTGTACATTTCCAACCCTCACAATCAGTCCTAATAACAATTATTTATATTGTATCACAAGAGACCTATCTTAATTTGCTTTCATCAGCCCCCCTGCCCCAGACAGATTGGATACTACTCAGTGGAGATTCTACCTTCCTCCACACCCTCTGGATCTAGGTTCCATTTTGAAAGCTTGTAAGCCAGTCACTTCTTGCCTTTGTAGCCCCCTCTCCCTGCCCCCACTTTGGGTAGCCAATGTCCAAGTTGCCCATCCCTGTCTACTCTGCGTATGGAGGGTGTGGGAATGATCCTCACTATAAAGATTTGTTCCCTCTTTTGAGCTACTGCATCCATTGGTATAGATCAAGTTCATCAAATTGTATCAGATTACTCTTTTTTTTTTTTTTCCTCTTCTATCTTCTTCTGGGTGAGCTCTAATCATCCAGTCATTGAAGCCAGGTCAAGTGGGTATTATCTGCAAGTATGGGTGTTCCTGTGCATATACCCTCTCTTCTTATCAGCTGGACACTTCACTCTCCACTCTAGTCCTCTGCCGCTATGTCACTGACTCTGGGCCCAAGAGTCCCCAGGTCTTGCCACACTGCTGACCAACCAGGTCTCCACCCGGGTTCACAGGAGTCTATTGAACGTTGTAGGGCTTAGCTCACTGCTTCATTGCTGTTTTTCCTTCACTTCCCCTTATCGGTGACGAGTGTGGTCACCAATCAGAGTGTATATTCCTACTGAGTCTTAGTCTTGGAAGGGGGTTTCCACTGAGGGGACCTGACCACTTGCCTAGATGTCTCTTGGGCAAGCAACTTGCTTGTTCTTGTAGTAACTGTCAGTCGGCCTCTATTGTTTTGCATTTTTCCTGGCAGTCTTTCTTTCAAGAAGTATCTTCTGTTCTTCTAGCCATTCCAGGCTGGTCTGCTCGTCCTTTCAAGTGGAAATTTCCCATCTCTGAAGATCTGGATGTGGTTCAGGCTTCCACCTATAGTCTTATGCAGAGTCTCCACAGGAAGCCTCCTTCACTGGGCACGTTGTAGCCCCATTTTAGGTATTCCAATCAGTTATAGGCAGAAGACAGGCTTACAAGCTTTCTATGGTGATGTTTCTGGCTATTCCTTTCTCTCCCCCTCCAGTGTCTCTTTTATAACATAATGCAAAGAAAACCAAGATTCAAAAAGACAGCCAAGCTTCTTAACATTATTCCCCCCTTTTCCCCGTTTCAACCATGTCTCAATCTCTGTATCCCAGAGCCCTGTTGTTCCAAGGTTGAACATACATCGTTATTTACTTCTGTCCCACTTAACCCATGCAAACCTCCCTAATTGTTCTCCCATCTGCTTTTGTTCTTCCATTCTCCTCTCCCTTCTTGTATATTGTCCCCCTTCCCAGCACCCAAACTATTCTGTGTCTATTCCCTGCCCTGTGCTCCACCTTACCCTTCCTCCCCTCACCCCACCCCCACATCCCAGCAAAGAATCTATCCCCCCTTTAGTATGGGTTCTTTTTCTTAGTCTTTTACAGTAGTGGTCCTATGCAGT
>NW_006408690.1:4016649-4029677 GCF_000296735.1 Chrysochloris asiatica
CACATAATTTACTATGCTGGGAATGACAGATTTGAAGAGGTATGGTGTTGTATTCACTGTCAAAAAGAACATATCCAGATCAGTCATGAGGCACAACACTGTGTGTGATAGGGCTGCTAACTACAAGGTCAGCAGTTCAAAACTACCCGCTGTTTGGTGGGAGAAAGATGAGACTTTCTGCTCCTGTAAAGATTTGCAGCCTAGGAAACCCTGTGCAGGGTCACCATGAGTCAGAACCGACTCCACGGTGCTTAACAACAACAATGGGGAAGCCCGGTTAATACCAGTATTATTAAAATTTACTCCCAACCACTAAAGCCAGTGAGGATGAAATAGAAGAATTCTACCAACTTCTTCAATCTGAAATTGATCAAACATGCAATCAAGATGTATTGGATCATTACAGGTGATTGCAATGCAAAGGTTGGGAACAAAGAGGAATGATCAGTAGTTAGAGAATATGGCCTTGGTGATAGAAATGATGCTGGAAATGGCATGATAGAATTCTGCAAAATCGATGATGTGTTCATTTCAAACACCTTCTTTAAACAGCATAAGAGACGATTATACACATAGACCTCACCAGATGGAATACAAAGAAATCAAATTGACTACATCTGTGCAAAGAGATGATGGAAAAGCTCCATATCATCAGTCAAAACAAGGCCAGAGACAGATTGTGGCCATCAATTGCTCATATGCAAATTCAGACTGAAGCTGAAGAAAATGAAAACAAGAGCCAAAATATGACCTTGAATATATTCTACCTGAATTTAGAGATCATCTGAAGAACAGATTTGATACATTAAACACTAAAGACTGAAGACCAGAAGAGTTGTGGGATGACATCAAAAACATCCTACCCAAAGAAAGCAAAAAAGTCATTAAGAAGACAAGAAAGAAGGAAAAGATCAAAATGGATGTCAGAAGAGACACTGAAACTTGCTCTCCAGCATAAAGATGCTAAAACAGATGGAAGACATGAGGAGGTACAAGAGCTGAACAGAAAATTTCAAAGATCAGCTGGAGAAGACAAAGTCAAATATTACAACAAAATGTGCAAAGATCTGGAATCTGAAACCCAAAAGGGAAGAACACACTCAGCATTTCTCAAGCTGCGGGAACTGAAGAAAAAATTCAAGCCTCGACTTTCATTATTGAAGGATTTTCTGGGCAAATTATTTAGTGATACAGAAACCATCAAAAGAAGATGGAAGAAATACACAGAGTCACTGTACCAAAAGGAAATGGTTGATGTTCAACCATTTCAAGAGGTAGCATATGATCAAGAGCCAATGATACTGAAGGAAGAAGTCCAAGGTGCATTGAAGGAATTGGCAAAGAACAAGGGTCCAGGAACTGATGGAATAAAAATTGAAATATTTTAAGAAAGTGAGGCGGCACAGGAGGCACTCACTCATCTGTGCAAGAAATTTGGAAGGCAACTATCTGGTCAACTGATTGGAAGAGATCCATATTTGTGTCCATTTCAAAGAGAGATGACCCAACGGAATGCAGAAATCACTAGACAATCTCTTTGATATCCCATGCAAGTAAAATTTTACTAAAGGTAATACAGAAACGGCTGCAAGCATACATTGACAGAGAACTTCCAGAGGTTCAAGCCAGATTCAGAAGAGTCTGTGGAACAAGAGATATCATTGCTGATGTCCGATGGATCTTGGCTGGAAGCAGAGAATACCATAAAGATGTTTACCTGTGCTTTATTGACTACGCAAAGGCTTTTGATTGTGTGGATGATGACAAGCTATGGACAACATTGCGAAGTAAGTATGAACACTTAATTGTGTTCATGAGGAATCTGTACATGGACCAAGAGGCAGTTGTTCGAACAGAACACGGAACACTAAATGGTTTAAAATTAAGAAAGTTGTGCAACAGGGTTGTATTTCTTTTACCATACTTACTCAACCTGTGTGCTGAGCAAATTATCTGGGAATCTGGGTTATATGAAGAAAAACGTGACATCAGGATTGGAAGAAGACTCATTTAATAACCTGTGATATGCAGATGATACAGCCTTGCTTGCTGAAAGTGAAGAAAACTTAAAATACTTACTGATGAAGATCAAAGACCAAAGCCTTCGGTATGGATTGCATCTCATTTATTATTTTGTAAAGAAAACAAAAATCCTCACCACTGGACCAGTAAACATCATTCTTATCAATGGAGAAAAGATTCAAGTTGTCAAGGACTTCATTCTTCTTGAATCAACTATCAACTCTCATGGAAGCAGCAGTCAAGAAATCAAATGATGTATTGCATTAGGCAAATCTCCTGCACACGACCTTTTTAAAGTGTTGAAGAGCAAAGATGTCAGCTTGAGGACTAAGGTGTGCCTGACCCAAGCCATGTTATTTTCAATAACCTCGTATGCATGCGAAAGCTGGACAACGAATAAGGAAGATTATAGAAGAATTGATGCTTTTTAGTTATGTGTTGGAGGAGAATACTGAAAGTGCCATGGGCTGCCAAAAGAACCAACAGATCTGTGTTGGAAGAAGTGCAGTCAGAGTGTTCCTCGGAGGCCAGGACGGCCAAACTTCGTCTCTCATATTTCAGGCATATTGTCAGGAGGGACCAGTTGCTAGAGAAGGATGTCATGTTTGGCAAGGTCAAGGGTCAGCGAAAAAGAGGAAGACCCCCCCAGCGAGATAGATTGACAAAGTGGCAGCATCAATGGGCTCAAGTGTGGCAACAATTGTGCGGTTGTCCCAGGGCTTGGCAGTGTTTTGTTCTGTTGTGCATAGGGTCGCTATGATGGCACCTAACAACAACACAACTGGTGAGTTTGAACTGCCCACATTGCAGTTTAAACCAACCTTGTGGTCCAGTGCTTATATATATTTTATTTATAGAAAAGTAGTAAGAATGATATCAAGAACAACATCTTGGAGGGGTCATGTAATTTGTAATATGATTGACAAAATTTTAAGGTCCCCGAATATCAAGAGTTGTTGAGAATGGGGAACTACAAGAGCTCACATGTAAAATGGATGAGGGTTTAAACCGATGCAATCACTTTGGGAGATTGTTTGACATAGTAGTTTTGAAGACATGCCTATCCTGTGAACCGGAAATTTCACATATAGGTGTACCCTAGATGCAAGAGAATTTTCACAGTAGTGTTGCTGATAAATTTTCCAAAGAGCAGAAAGGAGAAATTAATTGTAGTATTTTTATAAAATGGAATTTTATATAGCAATAAAATTTGATAAATTACAGCTATACACAATCTTACATTAGATGCATCTTATAAATATATTAAGCAAAAGGCAGGATAAAAAGATACCATTCCACTAAGAAATTTAAACACAGAAAAACGAAGTTATTTTTGGATGGAAGTATATATAGAACAACTATGAAGAAAAGCAAACCGTGATTAGCATAAAAGTTGGGATAGTGGTTGCTTCTGAATGGGAGGCCTAGGGGTTGGGAGCAGGAAGGTCTGAACAGGTGAGTTGTTGGGGTGGTAGACACTTTCTGTTTTGTGGCCTACATGATGGTTACAATGGCATGTGGTTATTAAGTGTTTGTTAAATTATACATGTGCATTTTATTGTTGGTAAGTGTCTTCCAATTGTAGTGACCCTGTATGGGGTTTCTGAGGAACAGCTGGTGAGCTTGAACCCATGCGGTTCAAACCAACCTTACAGTTCTAACTGTAACCTGCAGTGCCAAACCAGGACATTTTAAATGGAGATAATATTTCAAATATAAGTGTTAACAAGAGAAACATAGCCAAGCAGAAAGACAGGTAGACACAGGCTCTATCTTTGGTTTGTGTCGTCCCAATCAACTTGTTCTATCAAGTAGGAGTTTACCAGAAACAACAAACAACTTTTTAACCAGTTGTGCTGGAATTGAGTGTGTTTCATGGCAACACCATGTATGTCAGAGTAGAATTATACAAGGTTTGCAAACAGATTTTCCGAAGTAGATCTCCAGGTATTTCTACACTGGCAGCTCTGTGTGGACTTGAGCTTCCAACGGTTTTGATTAGTCTTGGAGTTCCTTAACTGTACCACCTAGGGATTCCAAACCACTTTTTCCTGTCTTTAAAAAAAGGATTAAAGATGGGAGAGTAACCATTCAGTTGCACAAAAAAGTCATTATTGTGTAGTTCAAAGATAGTATTGTTGTTGTTAAGTGCTGTCTGACTGATACAAGAGTTAAAATGCTAAGGAGCTGGTGGAATGAAAGCAAATCAACTTCATCTCCTGGCTTCCTTGTTCCTTTTTATTTGTGCTGAATTTTTCTAAATTCCTTTATTGTTGTTGCTGTTATATGTGTTTGAGTTGGTTCTGACTCATAGTGATCCTGTATAGGGATTCCCAGGCTATAAAAAATCTTTGCGAAACAGAAAGACTCATCTTTCTCCCATGGAGCTGTTTGGTGGGCTAAAACCACTGACCTTGTGGTTCGTAGTCCAGTGCTTATTGTATAGGATCCAAAGTGCTGTTGAGACAGTTCTGACTCATAGCGACCCTAGTTTCCCAGCAGTAGTTGGTGAGCTTGAACAGCTGACCTTGAGGTTCAAAATGACTTTGTAGTCCAGCGCATTAACCCACAGCGCCAGACCAGGACCCAAGTTCCTTGTGGTGGTGGTGATGTGCTGTGAGGTCGGTTTCTACTCATAGTGACCTGGTATAGGGTTTCTGAGGCTGTTGTGTGCCTCGCCCACTCCCAGCAACCCTGTACAGGGTTTTTGAGGCTGTAAATCTTTAGGGGAACAGAAAGTCTCATCTTTCTTCCACGGAGCGGCTGGTAGTTTCAAACTGTTGACCGTGAGATTAGCTGCCCGATTCGTAACCACGAGGAGAGCTCCTGTTCCTAAAGACACTTAAAAAATAGCTATCTCCCTGTTTTCTTCTAGAAGTAGAAAATACCAGACAGAATATTTCAGTTTTTCCAAACTGAAGCCTCTCTTGGTGGAAGAAGCTAATCACATATAGTCACTCAGATTTTATTCCTTGAAGTTAGGAATTTTCAAAGTACAATAGCAAAAGATGTAAAAGTATAACTTTGGGTTGTGTCTGTAGAAGTTAGAAGGAATTTATTCAGGGCCTATAAACTGCTGCAAGAATACTCCATCCTTGCTTTTGTCCTTCATAGCTATATAGACAAGCTGTAATTTCGTGTTATGTGTGTAAATATAGAGATTTCCTAACTTTAAATAGCACTAAGAGTTATCTGTGACTTTTTCATTCCTCCCAAAACAACTAAAAGTAAAACTAAAATGACCACCCTGTACACACACATACTCTTAAAACTACTTTCTATAACTGAAACAATTAAGGCTCCATATTCTCAGAAAGGAAAAAAAAAAGCTCTGTTTGTTTGTTCCATATGAACAGTTTCAATGAATATTCAAGTAAGAGGAAGTTAAGGGTACTATAGGACTCTTTCAAGGAAGAAGGAATAACTAAGAGAGTTAATGCAGAGAACAAATGTATGCATTGAGATCATGCCATTGCTAATTTGGAACAAGCTGTCTTCATGTTTAAACTAATCATCAAGAAAAAAAGCACATTAAATCAGAGTAATATGGTTTAAATTAGTGTAATGGGGTGAAATTAGGCAAAACCAAATACAGAATAATTTTGAAAAACCATTCCAGCATGATTGATTATGGTATGAAAATGGCACTTTAGGAACTGAATGATTTTTCTCAAAGGCATTTTTGGTAGGGCTGATGCTTTTTGGTTTGGAAAATATCAGCCAACCAAGATCTGTTTGTTTTGTTGAAGGATTTCTTTTTATCTCTTCTCTGTATCATGCAGGCCCTTGCAAAAGCAGGATCAGGCCTCTAGTTCCTCTTCTTTGTTGTTGTTAAGTGCCATTGAGTCAGTTCTGACTTATAATGACCCTGTGTAGGGTTTCCGAGGAGGTCTTGGTGAGCTAGAACCATTGACCTTGAGGTTCAAACTGTATTACAGTCCAGGGCATTAACCCGCAGAGCCATACCAGGACACTCCTGCAATTAAAGATAAGTAAATCAAAGCAAGAGACCTGGGAAGAAAAGGTTGTAAAGTAAGGTAAGCATTTATTTTTGTGCACTTGTAGAGCTCTGGTAGCTAGTGGTTACGAGTCGGGCTGCTACCCTCAAGATCAGCAGTTTGAAAATACCATCTATTCTGCGGTAGAAAGATGAGGCTTTCTGTTCCTGTAAAGATTTACACCCTTGGAAATCCTATGCAGGATCGCTATGAGTGGGAACAGACTCCATGGCACACAATCACCATCGTCGAGAAACGGGAATCCTTGTGTGGCGCTGCAGGTTAATATGCTGAACCGCAAGGTCGGTTTGAACCACAAGATTGGCGGTTGAAACTCAGCAGCCGCTCCTCCGAAACCTTCTCCAGGATCGCTATGAGTCAGAACCGACTCAATGGCATAGAACAATAATCACAAGAGAGAAATGAGGAGCGCAGTGGCTTTGTTCAATAAACACAGGACTGCCAACTATCAAGGTCTAAAATTTGAGCCCACCAGCCCCTCTGCATGAGAAAGATAAGGCTTTCTGCTCCTGCAAAGATGCATAGCTTTGGAAACCCTACAAAGGGTCACTAGGAGTCAGAATGGATTTGAAGGCACTTATAAAAGGAGCTCTGGTAGCATAGTGGTTATGAATCGGGCTGCGAACCATAAGGTCAGTAGTTCGAAACTACCAGCTGTTCCGCGGGAGAAAGATGAAGCTTTCTGCTCCTGTAAAGAAACCCCGTACAGGGTCGCTATGGGTCGGAACCGACTCGACGGCACTTAACAACAACAATAACAACAGTTGAGAAATGGATTTTAGATCAAGAGTGGGAAGACCTAGATTCTAGACATTTATTGTGTGACGCTGTGTGTTAATGCGCCAGACTGCAAAGCCGATTGAACTGCAAGGTTGGCGGTTCAAGCTCACCAGTGCCTCCTTGGAAACCCTATACAGGGTCTCTATGGGTCGGAACCGACTCGATGACACTGAACAACAACAACATTGTCTACTTGATTTCGAATAAAGCATTCAAATCCTATTATTTAATATGTAAAATAGACATAAAAATACCTTGCTTACATCGTGGGGGTCTTAAAAGCAAACATATAAATAAAGTATGAAAACAGAATAAATGATAGAATCATTATTACTGTACTCTAGAAGAACTCTTTGGGCTCCTTATCCCACCCTGCTTTCCCAGCATCCATTGTCCTTCCCCTGACGTTGCTATTGGACCTCCCTACCCTAGCATGGAGTCAGTGAGAGGACTGCAGTAGTGGTACCAACAGGGGGCAATGAGGAATTCCAACAGAGCAGTACCAGAAAGTCAGTTGCCTCAGTTTAGATGGCTGCTATTCCATAGATAGTAAACTGGGGCAACCTTTCATTCTGATCTCTGAAATGAAGATTTGGGATTGGTAGGCAGGAGGGTGTTTTTACTCTGAAGTGATCACCTTCTGTACTGGAAAGAGTATCACCAGCATTGCTGAATCATGAAATGCGTTGAATCCAGTGGAATTTAGTTTACAAAATATTGCCTGAAATAAGCAGACTGTACAGGTCTTAAAAATGCTAACACTTTACAAAATATAAAACATCCTTAAATGGGGCCTGGAGAAGAATGTCATGTGACAATGCTTTCTGGACTTTTCTGGGGCAGAGCACAAGCTTTTCATTGATCTAACAGCTTATGGTTTATATGACTGAACATGTAATCACAGGAGGCACCTTAGAAGGGAATTTTGCCTTTCATTTTGAGGGTTCACAGGTGAAGAAGGGAATTCCTTTTAGGTTAAAGACTGTTACTATGTGTGTAGGCACTCAACAAAGTTGAAAGCAAGACTAACCAGACAAACTTGCTTTACCACCCAAACAGGGTTTCTCAACAGCAGTACTAGTGACAATATGGGATGCATAGTTCTTTGCTGTGGGAGACTGTCATGTACATTGTAGAATATTTAGCAGTGTCCCTGGCCTCTACTCACTAGATATCAATTGCACCCCCTGGATTGTGACAAACAAAAATGTCTCCAGAGATTAGCAAACTAAAGCCTAAACTACAAAATCACATCTGGTTGGAAATCACAGGACTAAAATAATTTATTTAATGTGCTATACAAAATTATTATTTCCCCTGCTGAAATTTGCTTTAATGAAGTAATAATCTTTTCAAAGAATCAGTAGCATAGTTATAACTAGTGAGTCCTGATGCGGTGCTGTGAAATAAGCACTTGACCTCAAGGATGGTTTGAACTGTGAGGTTGGCAGTTCACACTCACCAGCCACTCCTCAGAAACCCTATACAGGGTCATTATGAGTCAGACCCGACTCAATAGCACTTAACAACAACAACATTACTAAAAGACTTCTTGATGGTGCAACAGTTACACACTTGGTTGCTAACTGAAAGGTTCAGCGTCACCCAGCAATTGGCCCCCATGAAGAGAACAGCTTGGAAAACTCTACGAGGCAACTCTGCTTCGTCACATGAAGTCTCTATGTGTCACAACCAACTTAACAGTTCCTGTTAAGCAAACAATAAGCTTTTGGAACCTTTATTTGCTGCTGGGGCATAACTCAAAATGACAAGAAACAGCTTCAATCAAACATTAATTATCAGAATATGGAATGTACGAAGTATGAATTTAGGAAGTTGTCAAAAATGAAATGGAGACTTCTGGCAAGATGGCAGATTATACAGATGCAACAAAGATATGAGAGACCAAATGAAACAGACACAGATGAAAATTTGGAACCCTGAACTTCAGAGGAAAGATTAGAGAAGTGAATTGAGTACTCGTTGAAAGAAAAAGCTCAGCAAGGATGGTAAGTGAGGGAGACTGATTTGTGAACAACAGGCCAGACAAGGCACAACCATATTGTGAGCAGCTTTGGCAACAGAAGGTGGCCTGGCAGAGCAGATTCACAAGAAACATGTGATTCTTTTCCCCCGATGCTGCTATGGTGGTCAGAGGGGTGGCCAGATCCCAACCTCATCCGTCCCTGGCATAGACCCTGCTCTCCAGAAGTTCAGAGCTATGTGGTTGGGAACCATGTCAGTGTAAGGGTCTGCTGTGTCATGTTGGTGCTTGGATTCAGGCAGGCTTGGCTGCAGACTACAGAACCTGCAGAGTCACCAGACCAGCATTTAACCAGCCTCCCTGCTTCCAGCTGCTCTGAGGTCCTAACATACACTGAAATTAGGTCCATCAAGGGCCTCCATGAAGTACTTCTGGATTGAGTGCACTGAACATGGATAACATAAAGCCAATAGAAACTCCATGTAAGGCAAAGAACTCTGCTGTCACATCCCTCCCACACTCGGTGAACTCCTTGGCTTACAGAATCCCCCACCCCCTGAATTTTCTCCTATCTGGGTCCAATGGATGCACAGTTTGCTTTCTTTGTTTTTTTGGTTTGCTTTTTTCTTTGTTATTTTTGTTGTTGTTTTGTTTGTTGTTGTTATTTTTTTTTTCTCCTCTTCTACGTCTCTTTTCATTCCCTTGAATTTCATCTTTTCTATCTCTGTTTTGTTTTTCCTTCTTCTGTTTCTCATTTCCCTTCTTCTCCCCATCCCCCTTTGATCTTTCTTTACTATTCTGTCTTTCTCTTTTCATTTTCCTTCTCCATGGTTTTTCTAAGTATTTTTAAGTTATTTTATGTCCTCTCATTTTTCTCTTCTATAGCTCAATTTTTCTGTCCCTTTTTTTCTCTTTTTATTCTTAAGTGTTTTTCTATTTCTTCCTTGTATTTTCTCTCATTTTTTTCTCTTATAGCTTCATTTTTCTGTCCTTCTTTTGTCTTTATCCTTAGTATATATCTTTTTTCTCTTTGCTGACTGTTTTTATTTCTTTATTTCTCTTTTTTTTTTCATTATTGTTTATTCTATTTTGTTTTCTTGTGTGTGGGTTGGGAAAGGTTTTCTCTTTCCCACTCACAGGAAACAGCAACCATGCCCATACAGCTCAACCACAACTGTACCTTCTGTAGCTCCATTCACTGGACAAGAGCAAATATAAGCTTCTATACCATCTGATCAATGGTAGACAGTAGCCAACATCAGCCAAAACCCACCCTAAACTCAGGTGCATGAACAATGATTGAGAATGTTGTACATGTTTCCATTCTCTAACTACACAGTTGGTGAGAGCCTAAGAACATATCAACCAATTAAATAAAAGTATGACAACCCCCCAATGCCCCGAAGACAACAGACAATCAGACAATTTTAGCTCACACGAAGAAACAAGAAAGAATGGCTAAAAAAAAAAAAAGACCAAGATGCAGAACCAGAATACATTTGTGAGGAAGAAAAGATAATGGAACTAACTGAAAAAGAACTCAAAAGAATGATATTTAGGTACCCTCAAAAGAGTGACAGAAAGATCAAGGAAAGCAAGGGGAACACAGAAAAAAATTTAGAAGAATTCAGAAAACACTACAAGAACAAAAAGAAAAACAAATGCAAATTTTGAAACAATACAAAACTTGAAAATAGAAATCCAGATGATTAATTTTAAGATTTCAGAAGTGGACAATAAATTGAAAAGGCAAAGACATAGATTTGAAGCAATGGAAAGCCGAATTACTGAGCTTGAAGATAAATCCCTCAATACTAGTATGCTAGAACAACAACAACAACAACAAAAGTCTGAAGAAAGTCTGAATTATGTGGGACATCATGAAGAAGAACAATTTAGTTGTTGTTAAGCTTAGGTGATTGGAGTTCCAGAACAGGAAGAGATAATAAAAAGCTGAGAAGATTGTGGAAGAGTTTTTGGAAGAAAACTTCCCTAAGATCATAAACAATTAGCAGATAATCATACAAGAAGTTGAACCCTAAACAGGATAGATCTCTACAGAGATTCACTAAAACATGTCACAATCAAATACTTTCAAGAGGTCTTGTGCAGCAGATTTGCCTAATGCAATATGTTGTTTGATTTCTTAACTGTTGCTTCCATGAGTGTTGATGGTTGATCTGAGAAAAATGAAGTCTTTGACAACTTCAATTTTTTATCCATTGATGCGATGTTGTTTATTGATCCAGTGGTGAGGATTTTTATTTTCTTCTGTATGAGATGCAACCCACACAGAAGGCTGTGGTTTTTGATCTTCATCAGTAAATATTTTAAGTTGTCTTGGCTTTCAGCAAGCCAGAAGCTGAACCTGCAATATGTATCATCTGCATATTGCAGGTTGCTAAAGAGTCTTCTAATCCTGATGCCACATTTTTGTTTATATAATTAAGCTTCTCAGATTATGTGTTTAGCATACAGATTGAGTGTTGTTGTTGTTGTGAAGTGCCATCGAATTGGTTCCAACACATAGCGACTCTGTATAAATTTTCCTGAGGAGCAGCTGGGAAAGTTGAACTGCCGACCTTGCAGTTCAAACAGCTTTGTAGTCTGGCACATGAACTCACAGTGCCACACCAGGACTCCACAGATTGAATAAGTATGATGAAAGAATACACCCCTGGTGCACACCTTTCATAATTTTAAACCATTTGGTGTTCCCCTGTTCTGTTCGAACAACTGCTTCTTGGTCTATTTACAGGGTCCTCACGAGCAAAGTCAGCAGTTCGAAACTACCAACTGTTCTGTGGGAGAAAGATGAGGCTTTCTGCTCCTGTAAAGATTTACAGCCTCCGAAACCCTGTACAGGGTTGCTATGAGTTGGAACCGACTCCATGGCACATCACCACCATCAGCATCATGAGCACAATTAAGTGTTCCGGAATACTTATTCTCTGCGATGTTGTTCATAGCTTGTCATGATCCACATAATTGAAAGGCTTTGTGTAACCAGTAAAACACAGGTATCTTTCTGGTATTATTTGCTTTCAGCCAAGATCCAGCTGATGTCAGCAATGATATCCCATGTTCTACGTCCTCTTCTGAATCTGGCTTCGACCTCTGGAAATTCTCTACCAATGTATTATTTCAGTCATTTCTGTATTACGTTTAGGAAAACTTTACTTGCATGGGATATCAATGGTATTATCCAATGAGTTTCTCATCGGACAATATCATTGTTTTTACCTCTCTTTGGAATAGATACAAATACAGATCTCTTTTAAGTCCATTGGCCAAGTAGTTTTCTTCCAAATTTCTTGGCATACATGAGTGAGTGCTGCCAGTGACATGTCAGTTTGTTGAGAGATTTCTATTTGTATTCCATCTATTCTTGGTGCCTTGATTTTTGCCAATGATTTCAATACACTTTGAACTTCTTTCTTCAGGATCATTGGCTCTTGATCATATGCTACCCTTGAAATGGTCGAACATTGAACATTTCTTTTTGGTATAGTGATTTTGTGTATTCCTTTCATATTCTTTTGATGCTTTCTGTATCATTCGATATCTTGCTCAAAGAATCCTTCAAAACTGCAAGTCGAGGCTTGAGTTTTTTTCTTCATTTCTTTCAGCTTGAGAAATGCTGAGTGTGTTCTTTCCTTTTGGGTTCCTAACTCCATGTCTTCACACATTTTGTTATAATATTTAACTTTATCTTCTCGATCTGACCTTTGAAATTTTCTGTTCAGTTCTTGTATTTTCTCACTTTTATTTGCTTTCAAATTTCTATACTCCAGTTTCAGAGTCTCTTCTGACATCCATTTTGGTCTTTTCCTTCTTTCTTGTCTTCTTAATGACCTTTTCTTTTCTTCCTGTATGATGTTCTTGATATTACCCCTCAAATATGATGGTGAAACTAGCATGTTTCCTGATAAATAGAAACTAAGAAATTTGCAATGATCAGACCAGATATACAAACATTTCTAAAGGGTGTTCTCTGGACTAGAACCAACAAGAGCAGACAGCAACCTGAGATTACCATACATAAAAACACTATCCAGAAATCAATCTAGATATTTGTTATTAGGTGCTATCGAGTCAGTACTGACTCAAAACGGCCCTATATACAATAGAACAAAACACTGCCCGGTCCTGGGCCAACCTCACAATTGTTGCCACGCTTGAGCCCATTGATGCTGCCACTTTGCCAATCCATCTCACTGGGG
>NW_006408690.1:4049744-4050757 GCF_000296735.1 Chrysochloris asiatica
GAGTCGGTTCCGACTCATAGCGACCCTGCACAGGGTTTCCGAGGCTGTTAATCTTTACGGGAGCAGAATGCCTCATCTTTCTCCCGCGGAGCAGCTAGTAGTTTCGAACTGCTGACCTTGCGGTTCGCAGCTCGATTCGTAACCACTACGCTACCAGAGAGTAAATAATTATTATCAGGACTGATTGTGAGGACTGGAAATGTAAAGGTAGATATTTTGTAGCAAGGAGGGGAGTGATTAACTTTTCAGTCTAGGAGCGGAGGTCCCTGGCACCATCAAGGGAGAAGAGCGGAGAGCGGGACCTTACCCAGAGAAGCAGTGAAGCCAGAGATGGAGGCAGAGATGATGATGTGGAGAGATGGAGTGGCTGGAGACTTTAGACCCAGAGAGGGAGAGGGGCTGTTTGCTGACAACCGGGGGGCAGGCTTGCATGGTATACCCTGTGTTTGGTTGATGATGCACGGAAGGGATTGTAACCATGACAATGAAATGATATACAATAGGATGAATGTAAAGCTAATGTAAACTATCACGTAATTCACAATAAAATATTTAAAAAAAAAAAGATATGATAGGGTAATCTCTATACATCTATAAAGAAGACCACTTAATACTATTATTCAAATTTACACATCAATAACTAAAGCCAGAAATTAAAGAATTCTACCAACTTCTCTAGGCTAAAATTGATCAAACATGCAATCAAGATGCATTGATAATTACTGGTGATTTGAATGTGAAAGTTGGAAACAAAGAGGAAGGATCCCTAGTTGGAAAGCATGACCTTAGCGATAGTAAAGGCCCTGGAGATTACATGATAGAATTTTGCAGAAACAGTGAGTATTCAGCACTTAAAAGGACATCAGCAGATGGAACACACAGGAATCAAATTGACTATTCTTGTAGAAAGAAACAGTATCATCAATCAAACAAAGCCAGAGGCTGACTTTGGAACAGACCATTAATTGCTCTTATGCAAGTTCAGGTTGAAGCTGAAGAAAATTAAAATGAGT
>NW_006408690.1:4052304-4063138 GCF_000296735.1 Chrysochloris asiatica
TGTGCCTGACCCAAGCCATGGTATTTTCAGTAGTCTTATATGCATGTGAAAGTTGTACAATGAATAAGGAAGACTGGAGAAGAATTGATGTATTTGAGTTATAGTGTTGAGGAAGAATATTGAAAGTATCATGGACTGCCCAAAAGAACAAACCGATCTGTGTTGGAAGAAGTATAGCCAGAATGCTCCCTGGAAGCCAGGATGGCCAGATGTTGTGTGTCATGCTTCAAACATATCGTCAGGAGTTAACAATCCTTGGAGAAGTATATCATGTTTGGTAAAATGGAAGGTGGGAGAAAAAGAAGAAGACTCCAAAGAGTTGGATTGGCACAGTGGCAGTAGCAATGGGCTCAAATGTAGCAATGATTGTGAGGATCAGCCAATGTTTCACTTTGTTATGCTCTGGATCTCTATGACTCGGTACTGACTCGATGGCACCTAACAACAACAACCATTTCAAGATGTAGTATATGATCAAGACCTATGGCATTGAAGGTCGAAGTACAAATTGCACTGAAGGCACAGGCAAAAAACAAGTCTCCAGGAATTGATGAAATACCAACCGGAAGCACTAACTAGTCTATGTTTGTTGTTGTTGTTGTTAAGTGCTGTCGAGTCGGTTCTGACTCATAGCAACCCTATGCTAAGAGAGCTATAATTTTCCCCCTCCAAAGAAAGGTAACAGAACAGAATTCAGAAATTATTGAACATTATCATTAATATCACTTGCAAGTAAAATTTGCTCATGATAAATAAGAAATGGTTGTCGCAATACATCATCAGGAAGCTACCAGAAATACAGGTTGGTTTGAGTAGAGAGTGTGGAATGAGGGACATCATTGCTGACATAAGATGAATCTTGGCTGAAAGCAGAAAATACCAGAAAGATGTTTACCTGTGCTTTATTGACTATGCAAATGGATTCGACTGTGTGGATCATAACAAAGTATGAATAACATTTCTAAGATTGGGAATTTCAGAACATTTAAATGTGCTCATGTGGTACCAAGAGGTGGTCATTCAAACAGAACAAGGGGGATACTGAATGCTTTAAAGTCAGGAGACGAGTGTGCCAGGGTTGTATTCTTTCACTATACATATTCAATGTGAATGTTGAACAAATAATCCGAGAACTTGGACCATATGAAGAAGAATGTGAAATCAGGATTGGAGGAAGGCTGATTAACAACCTGCAATATACAGATGACAAACACGGCTTGCTGAAATCAAATAGCACTTGCAGTACTTGCTGATGAAAATCAAAGACTACAGCCTTCTGTACAGATTATACTTTAATGTATAGAAAACGAAAATTATCACAACTGGACCAATAAACAACATCATGATACACAGAGATAAGATTGAAATTGTCAGGGATTCCATTTTACTTGGGTCCACAATTAATGTAATAAATGTAAAACCTAGAACTGTAAAAATCATCACTGAAAAAATAGGGACAAATTTAGGAGTTCTTAGTGTAGTGCTGTGAGTTAACACACTGGACTGCAGAGACAGTTTGAACAGCAAGATTTGGCAGTTCAAACTCACCAGCTGCTTCTCAGAAACCCTACACAGGGCCACTCTGGAACCTACTTGATGGAGCACAACAACAACAAGGTCAAACATTACTAAAAACACACAAACAGTAAAAGACAAACTAGATGATGGGGACCCCCTGAAAATAAGACACTTATGCCCACCAAAGGAATTCAACCAAAGAGTGAAAAGGAGTTCACAGAACTGGAAAATAAGCTTCTGCAGTGACTATCAAACAAGGGACTAACAGAAATCTACAAGAATAAGACAACCCAATAAAAAAATTCCTCCTATGAATCAATTTCCCTCATCCCAACAAAAATATTGGACCGTTAACAACAAGGTTGGTGGTTGAAATCCACCAACCACTCCTAGGAAACTCTATACAGAGCCCCTGAATTAGAACAACTGAACAGTACTTCACAGCAACAACAACAACAACAAACTCTGTAGGTGGAAGAATTCAATAGAGACATTTATGTTTCCATTGATATGAATTACCTCACCCTCCTCCACATACATCTTGAAAGGAAGCTGTGATCAGCCAGTTTAAAAATTTTAAATCAGATCAATGTTGTTATTGGTTCTTTACTCTGGTAAGATCTTATCTAGTGACATTTAAACTTATTCTACTTTCTGAGAGTTCTTCATAGCTAGAGAGCAGTTAGGGATATGGGAGGAGCACACTGTTTGTATCTGTTCAGATCATTATTTCTTTTTTTCCCTTTCTTTCTGGTTCAACACACTTTTATAACAGGTTGAGAACTGATGATTTTCTCAGAAGCTTTCATGAATTTAGAGCATTACAACCAATATAATGAACCTGTTTTAGGCTGTCAGACTTTGTTCTAACACCTGTTTATTGTTTCTATTTCTACTCATTCAATCAGTGCCTTATAAACTCTTATAAACTCTTGACATTTTACATACAGTCATAGCATTGACTCTCAGCACAAACGACACTTAAAAACAAATACAGATTTTTATTTTTCTCTCTTACTGATATAAGGTTTGGCATGATTTTTCTTGTGCCATTAGACATCTTGATTATTGTGACAACTATAGGCCTCCCTGCTTTAATGTAATTCTGCGCAATGTTTACAGGTTGTTTAATAATCAATCCAACAGAATCGAAGAATTGATTCTGTTTATTGGTTGCTTCTATCATACGGAGATGTATAAACACGTAACATGAAGCTGTTTTATAGATTCAGTAGTCTCCATATACATAAAGGGACAAATTAATCCTGGCTCATTTGTACATTGTTATCCACCTAGGCCACATTTATGAAGGAAACTCTGTGAAACACCTGCTCATGTGCTGCCTCACACTGTGTGTGATTTTTCTTTCCTTTGTTAAACAGCACTCATCTGTAGACAGTACATTCATTTCCAAAGTGTTGAGCACTCAGAGTGTAGTCAACCTTAAGTGCTCTCTATGAATACCAGTTTTAATTTAGACTGTCATGGCCTTGAAATTTTCTGTACGAAACACCACACTGTGTTGCACAGATACGACTTGTGTTTCTCCAGTCACTGTTTTATGAGGGGAATCTGTTTTTAAAACTCTGTTCTTGTTGCATACTTCCTTGATGGGCTGGGTGGTTCTGCACATAAAGAGTTATTTCAACTTGCTACTGTAGCTAACACCATCAGCTATCTCTGTGAGCCCATTGCAAAGTGCGTGGCAACTTGCTTTTCATGCAAGGAGAAGTTGGAACTAGAATGTGACTACATAGGGACAGCATAGATTTGTAATTGACATAGAGCTAAACCTTAAAGTGTTTGTACATCTGTGGCTTTCAGTATCTAAAGACATCCAAACACTGTCACCAACATTTTCCTGTGTATTAACCTCTGCATGTGAAAACTTAAGTCACTGAGCTTTATAAATACATGCATTATTTTTTAAGGTGGATGACTTTTCTTAAAAAAATCTGTTTATTGCTCTTCTCAGATTTATTCAATAAACTTGCACTTTGAGGGTTGAATTGGCAATTTTAACTTGAAATGTGCATCATGATGGAAAGTTCTATCTTGATTGGAAGGGGATGGGAAGACAGTTACCATGACGAGGATCTGTAGACAATGTACTAGAAAAAAATCAGCTCAGTCCTCTAAGATTGAGGTCTGTAGGCTAGTTAAAATAGAAATAAACTTTTAAAACTCCAAAAAGAAAGAAAATCACCAAGTCATATCATAATCAAATTCTCTAAAATTAAAGACAAGGAAAGTATCTTGAAAGTAGCTTGGGAAAAATGAAATGTTACCTGAAAAGAAAAAATAATAAGAGTAAGCTCTGATTTCTCAGCAGAAATCATGCAGGCAATAAGGCAATAGGGAGACATATAAAAAACTCTGAAAGACTAAAGCTGACCTATATGTCAAGAAAGAATCACATACCCAGCAAAACTGTCCCTCAAATATGACAGGGAAATTAGAACATTTCCAGATAAACAGAAATGAAAGGAGTTTGTAAAAATCAAGCCAACTACAAGACTGAAAATAGGGACTATTTCAATATAGAATATATCAACCTGCATTGATATATTCTATATTGAAATATAGAATCTATAATGAAGACATCAACAAAACAAAAAGAGGGAAATGTATAGCTACAGAACACCAAATGATGAGGAAGTCAAGTAGATTTCAAGATAAAACAGACTTTTAAAATGGGGAAGAAATTAATAAGTTACAGGTAACCTCAAAGAAACTTAATACACCTTCACATCAACTCATGAAAAGGAAAATCCTAAAGATTTTGTAAATATTAAAACTATGAAGAAATTCACAAGAAAAGCATACACAAAAAAATGAACTCAGTACAGGGAAACATATGGAACAAAGAAACTAGCAGCACCACAAAAAACACATGGCAAAATGACTGTAACTAATTCATACCCCAAATAATTATGCTGAATGTCAGTGGATTAAATGTGCCATTCAAGAGACAGAGTAGCAGAATGAATAAGAAAATAACATCCTCCAGTATGCTGTCCACAAGTGATATACCTTATATCACAGACAAACATAGATGAAAAATTAAAGAATGGAAAAATATATAAAGCAAATGCTAATCAGAAATTAGCAGGAGTGGCAATATTAATTTCTGGTAAAATAGACTTTAAGGCAAACACCAACATAAGAGACAAAGAAGGATATGAGCTCACGATTAAAGGGTAAATTGAACAAGAGGACAAAACCATAATAAAAATCCATGAAAGAAAGAAAGAGACAACTCTAAAATAATAATAGGTGATTTTAATATACCATTTTTTAAAATGGACAGAATAACAAGAAAAAAGAAAAAAAGACACAGAGCAACTGAACAACACAATCAATCAAATTGACCTTACAGATTTATATCGAGCACTCAACCCAACAACAGCATAATACACATTCTTTCCCAGTGCACATGGACCAGAGCAAACATATGTATGTTAGGTCACAAATCAAGTCTCAGTAAATTTAAAAACATCAAAATACTACAAACCATCTTCTCAGATCACAATGCTATAAAACTAAAAATCAATAATAGTGATTTTAAATCACTACTAAGGGTAGTGATTAAGGAAACAAAACCAAATACATGGAAACGTAATAATCAGAGCTAATGGAACATTAGTCTCCATGGCACTGGAACCAGAAGAACTAGATGGTGCCTGGCTACCGCTATCAACAGCCCTGAAGGGATGCCAGAAAGAGTGGGAGAAAATGTGGAACAAAACTCAAAATTATTTAAGAAAATAAAAGAGAGAGAGAGACCAGGTTTACTAGTCAGAAAGAGACTCGAGGAACTGAGACTGTGGAGGGTCAGAGAAAAAGAGGAAGTCCCTCAGCGAGATGGATTGGCAACATGGCAACATTAATGGGCTCAAGTGTTGCAGCAATTGTGAAGTTGGCCCAGGACTGGGCAGTGTTTCGTTCTGTCATGCATAATGTCGCTATGAGTCAGTACCGACTCAATGGCACCTAACAACAACAACAATCCTGTTTGAGTTTCATTCACAGTGTCTTGAATTGTATCTTCTTGGCTCTCATGATGTTTTATTGTTTTTAAGTGCTGTCAAATCAGTTCTGATTCATAGTGATCTTGAATGAAGTTTCCAAAGAATGGCTGGAGAGCTTGAACCACAGACCTTGCAGTTCAAATTGACCCTGCGTCCAGTACATTAACCTACAGCGCCACACCTGGACTCCATGATGTTAGAGAAGTTTGTTTACAACAATTGTTCCACAATTTTCTCTGTGCTTTTTCTTTCTAGTTGTTGTTGTTCCTGTTCTGGAATTTTGATCACACATAAATTATTCGTTTTAATAATGTCCAACAAAATTCTTTGGCTTTATTTTTTTTAATTTTTTCTGATTGTTTTTCTTTCTAACAGATTAGTGTTGAGAGATCTGCCTTCAAGCTGACTAATTCAGCCATTGATTCAGTTCTACTCCTTTACCCTTTCAGTGTATTATCTATTTCTGAAGTCTTAGTGGTGATCTTCTGGCTTTGTAATTGCTGTTTTTATATGATTTCTAACTTTCATTTGTTTTTTGTTTATTCTTGTAGTGTTTTTCTGAGTTTTTTGTGTACATGTGTGTTTTCTTGGATGTTGTCTGCAGCTTCCTTGATCTTCCTATCAATACATAATACATAATACATAATTATCATTCTTTTAAACTCCTTATCAGGTAGTTTGTATTGCCAGTTTTTCCTCAGAAAAGTCTTCTTGCTCTGTGCTTTGGTCACTTGTTTGAGACACTCTGTCTGATTTATTTACACGAATTTAAATGGTCTGATTTCTCTCAGACATTGTGGTGGTGTTAGATTTGCATTTAATTAATGGTTACATATACCCCCTCTGTCTCTGGGTGGGTGTGATGTTGTTGCTGTTGTTGTTATGTGCCGTGGAGTCAGTTCTGACTCATGGTGACCCTGAACAGGGTTTCTGAGGCTGTAAATCTTTAAGGGAGCAGAAAACCTCATCTTTCTCCTGCGGAACAGCTGGTAGTTTCGAATTGCTGACCGTGAGATTAGCAGCCCGATTCATAACCACTACGCTACCAGAGCTCCTTGGTGGGTGTGATAGAGAATGTGAATGTGTGTGTAGTTCTCTGATCTCTGTGTAGCTCAATTGCTGTGTTGATTGCTGTCTATTGATGCTCAGGTGGTATAGGACTCATGAGTGGTCTCAAGTGGGGTTGAAGATGGTAGAAGTGTGACTGAGTTGGATAAGCACGGTTGCTGTCTCCCATCAGATGGGACAAGAAAAAAGAGAGAGAGAGAAAGAAGAAAAAACGAACAACAGTAAAAAATAATAAAAGAGGAAAAAAAAGAAACAAGTGAAGGGCAATCAGGCAAATAGCAAGAAGAAAGCATTCAGTAACTAAAAAGGAGACTGGGAAAGGAAAATAAAAACAAAGGAAGAGAAAATTGAAAAAAAGAAAGAAAAATAAAAAAAGCAAAACTAGGGAGGAGAGAAAATAGAAAGGAAACAGTAAAATGAAGAGATTTTTAAAAAAGAGAAAGAAGGGAAGGGAAAACAGGAAAGAGAGAATAACAGAAAGAAAAAATTAAAGCAGAGGCAGGACAAACACAAGGGGAAAGAAAGAAAGGAGGGGAGTGGGGCAGGACAGGACTCAGAGAGTCTGTAGGAGGTAGGGCACAGGGTGTGTGTGTGTGTGTGTGGTGGTGGTGGTGGTGGTAGGGGGCGAGGGAGATAGGGTGAAGGGGAAGGGCACCTAGTTCTAGATGGAGTTTCTGCAGACCTAAATGTTGTCTGGGGCTTAAGCATCTGATCTGGAAGTAGTTTGTGCCTGCTCAGAAGGTGGCTGAGGTCAGAGTCCTGATTCCTAGAAGGGACAGTTTCAGGCCCAGAGGGCAGCTTGGGGCAGGATGGCTGGGACCTAGCATTGTACACTCTGCTGGTCTGATGAGGCAAAGTTTAGGTTGCTCCAGACACAAGGGAGGTGATCAATCAAGTGAGCAAAATACAGAGTCAGAAAGTATAATACCAGAAAAATGGTATCAGAACTACCTAATACGGAGTTTGAAAGAATTCAACAGATTGCAGATGAAAACAAGAAAACACAGACAAACTTTAGAAGAATTCAGGAAAACACTACAAGAACAAACTGACAAAATAATGGAAAAAAAAAATTAGAAACCATACAAAACTAGCAAAAAGAAATCCAGAAGATTATCACTAAGATTTGAAAAATAGATAAAACACTGAAAAGATAAAGGAGTAGAATTGAATCGATGGGAGGCCAAGTTAGTAAGCTTAAAGACAAATATTGCAATACATCTGCTAGAAGAGCAATCAGAAAAAAGAACCACAAGAAAAAAACTCAAAGAAAGTCTAAGAGTTATGTGGGATACCATCAAATGGGATAATTGTGTGTGGCTGGAATTACACACAAGAGGTAGATGAAAAACCACACAGAGAAAGAAAATTGTGGAAGAGTTGTTGGAAGAAAAGAATTTGATTGTATGGATCAGAACAAATTATGGATAACATTTCAAAGAAAGGGAATTCCAGAACAATTAATTATGTTCATGGGGAATCTGTAAAGATCAAGAGTCAGTCTTTGGAACAGAACAAGGGGCTACTGAGTAGTTTAAAATTAGGAAAGGTATGCATCAGTGGTGTATCCTTTTCACCATACATATTCAGACTGTATGCTGAACAGATAATTCGAGAAGCTGAATTCTATGAAGGATGTGGTATTAGGATTGGGCAGATGATGCAAACTTACTTGGTGAAAGTGAAGAGGACTTGAAACACTTATTGAAAACGATCAAAGACTGTGACCTTCAGTATAGTTTATAACTCATTATAAAGAAAATAAAAATCCTCACAACTGGATCAATAAATAACATCATGATAAATGGAAAAAATACTGAAGTTGCCAAGGATTTCATTTTACTTGGATCCACAATCAATGCTCATGGAAGCAGCAATCAAGAAATCAAATAACAAATTCATTGGGCAAATTGGCTGCAAAAAACCTCTTTAAAGTATTTAAGAGCAAAGATGTCAGTTTAAGGTCTAAGGTGTGTCTGACTGAAGCCATAGTATTTTCAGTCATTTCATATGCATGTAAAAGTTGGGCAATGAATGGAAAAGACCATAGAATAATCGATGTATTTGAATTATGTTGTTGTAAAAGAGTATTGAAAGTACCATGGACTGCCAGAAAAATAAATCTATCTTGAAAAAGTGGAGTCAGAATGCTCCTTAGAAGCCAGGATGGCAATACTTTGTCTCTCATATTTCAGATATTGGAGTCCTGGTGTGGTGCTGTAAGATAATGCACTAGACCAAAAGGTCAGTTTAAACCACAAGATCGCTGTTTCAAACCCACCAGCTGCTCCTTGGAAACCCTATACAGGGTTGCTCTGTGTTAGAACTGAGTCAACGGCATTACCAACTTCAGACATAGTATCAGGAGGAACCAGTCCCTAGAGAAAAACATCATGCATGGTAACATGGTAGTTGTTGTTGTTAAGTACCGTGGAGTCGGTTCCAACTCATAGCAACCCTGTACAGGGTTTCTGAGGCTGTAAATCTTTACGGGAGCAGAAAGCCTCATCTTTCTCCCGCAGAACAGCTGGTAGTTTTGAACTGCCAACCTTGAAGTTAGCAGCCAGATTCATAACCACTACACTACCAGAGCTCCTTACGGTAACATGGAGGGCCACCGAAAAAGAGGAAAACCACCTATGAGATGGATTGACACAGGGGCAGCAGCAATGGCCTCAAATGTAAGAATTGTGAGGAGGGTGCAGGAGTGGGCAGCATTTCATTCAGTTGTGCCTAGGGTCATTGAGAGTAGAAGCCAACTCAATGGCATCTAACAACAATAACTTATTAGGATTGTAGAATCTGTGGGTCAGGGATTGCAAAGGACATGGAAGAGATGGCTAGTCTCTGGGCTATGATGTCAGCTACTTTGTCTGAAAGACTTAAAGACAGGGGACTGGATTTCTCTGAAGGCTCATTCTGTCACATATCTGCAATTAATCCAGGTTCTCAGCTGACTTGGGGAGGGGTGTGGGCCGTGTGGTTCTTAGTTCTTTCCACAGCAGCCTGTCTACATGATCTTTTTGTTTTGTTTTATTGTGTTTTGAACTTTTTATTGTGATTTGGGTGCAAATGTACAGAGAAAATGAATTCCCATTCAATAATTTACATGCAATTTGTTTCATGATAATCGTTGCAATCTCCTCAATGTATTAGCACTCTTTCCACTTCTCCAGGGGTTCCCTGTTTTTCCATTCATTCTTTTTCTGCCTTTGGAACTTTTTTTTTTTTTTTGGCAAATGCTGCCCATTTGGTCTTACATGGTTGATTGTTCTGAGGAGTATGTTCCTCACAGGTGCTTTTTGTTAACTTTGTTGTTGTTGTTATTAAGTGCCGTCAAGTTGGTTCTGACCCATAGCGACCCAGTGTAGAGTTTCTGAGGAGCAGTTGGTGAGCTTGAACTGCTGACCTTGCAGTTCAAATGACTTTGCAGTCCACTCATTAACCCACAGCGCCACAGTCTGTCTAGTGTTTGACTGAAAGTTGATCCCTGTGGGGTAAGTTCACTAGGTTCTAATCTTTATGTGAGCAGCTCACCAGGTCTTTCCTTCCTCAGAGTGGCTGTTGTTGTTGTTGTTAAGTGCCGTCGAGTCGGTTCCGACCCATAGCGACCCTGTACAGGGTTTCCGAGGGTGTAAATCCTTACGGGAGTAGAAAGCCTAGTGGGTTCAAATTGTTGACTTTTCAGTTAGCAACCTAGTATTTTAACTACAGCAACCACCAGGACTGACTGCTAATATATTGCATTAATATGTTACGAAAAATAGTAAAAGTTAGGTGAAACTCTAGACATATTCCCATTTTAAAAAGGAATAAGGTAAAACAAGATGCTTATTATTGCCAGTATTGTTTAGTATTTAATTTAAAATGCTAGTCAATGCATGCAAGGAAAAAGTAGATATAAAAAGTATCATAAAGAGAAGGTGGGAGAGTTGTTCTACTAATAAGAGACCAAGACTAAAAGAGGTGGACAGATTCCTTCCTGTTTATCAACAAGGAGAGGATACAGGCCTGGTTTTGGAACTGGGACAGTGGGAGTGTTAGATAAAGCCACAGCATTCTAAGAATTATCTCAGAACAGACAATGAAGGTAAAGAAGAACAGGACCCAGCCCCCAGGAAGCTGGCAAGAGTGAGGACAGAAGCTGGCTCCTAGCTGGCTTGATCCAGAGGGCACTGACAACCTGGCACTAGGAACTAGGAACAGGGAAGCTCTGA
>NW_006408690.1:4064029-4096504 GCF_000296735.1 Chrysochloris asiatica
ACTCGAAGGCACTTAACAACAACAACAACTAAACTAGCAGTAAATTTAGTGTATTTTCCAATGTCCACTGACCTAAATTCAATGGACAGTGGGGTGCAGAAAGAAAGAGCTCCTAGTTAAAGCCCTAGTTGTGAATTGCAGAGTGGGAAAGTTCACTTCTAATGCTGAGAGTGAGTGTGGAAAGCTACCCTTTTTCTCTTTTGTTTGTTTTCCTGTGCCCTAGCCCCTGAGCAATCTTGTAGCAGCAAAAGCAGCCAGTGGCAATAGGAACCAAAGGAGGGAAAAGTCTGCTGGAGAGAAACCTCCCTCTCTGTTCATTGGACCTATAGTTTAAAGATATTGGGACCAACTCTCATTGCTTTCTTTCTCTCTCTAGAACCACAGACCTAGGCTTAATTATGAAAGTATGGCCCAGTGAGCTAACTAAAACCCTAGCTTTCTGGCTAAAGTACTGGAAGGAGGAGCTACAGGGACTCAGAAAGGACCACGCAGATCATGAAGAGGAAGGAATTTGGGAAAGTGATCTGCATATAGTTTTTTATGAACTTCTAGGCTAACCTCTACGTTCACATACGTGGGTTTATGCCTACTGAGCATACCAAGACCTGAGAAATGCATCACTGCCCAGATACTAGATGGTGCATACACAACCTAGCTCCAAATAGTCCCGTGAAAGTTCTAAAAACAGAACTTATTTTGGATCTATAGCCCACAGAAGGTGAATTGAAATTTGATTCCTGAACCAGGTAAGTCATTATTGAAACAAAAAGGTCAACATTTTCCACAGAATTTAAGCAAGTCTCATAACATAATATTCAGGATGTCCAGAATATAATCCAAAAGCACTCCGTTTATGAAAAATCATGGGAATCTCAACTCAGAAATGTAGTCATCAGATTTCAATGCTGAGATGACATTGTTGTTGTTGTTTAAGTGCCATTGAGTCGGTTCCGACACATAGCGACCCTGTATAGGGTTTCCGAGGAGCGGCTGGTGAGTTTAAACTGCCGACCTTGTAGTTCAAATGGCTTTACAGTCTGGCGCATCAACCCACAGGGCCATACTTCTGAGATGACATAGATATTGAAATTATTTGATAAAGATTCTAAAGCAGTTATTTTTCAAATGCTTTCCCAAGCAATCACAGTCTTGAAATAAATGGAAAAATAGAAGGTCTCAGATATGAAGAAGAACCAAATGGAAAATTCAGAACTGAAAAAAAATAACAACTGAAAGAAAAAACAAACTGGTTAGGCTCAGTAAAGGAAAAGAAATGTCAGAAAAAGATCCAGAATATGTGAAGATAGACCAATTGGAATTATCCAGTCTGAAGCACACAGAGAGAAAAATAGTAACAACAACAACAAAAAAGAATATAGTCTTGGGAACATGTGGTACAATAACAAAAGATTAAAAAAAAATCATGTCACTGAAGTGCAAAAGGACAGAAGAAAGAGTGGTGATTAAAGCTAAAGAAAAAATGGCTTCTAATTCCAAAATCTAGCAAAAGACATAAGCCTATAGATTTAAGATTGGTAAACTCCCAACAGGATGAACCCAAAGAAATCCACTCCCAGATACCTTGTAATGAAACTGCAGAAAACGAAAACCAACAGTAGTAACTCTGCTGCTGTCCAGTAGTCTCCGACTGATAATTACCCTGAAGGACCAGGTAGAACTGACCCTTAAGGTGTCCAAGGCTGTAATCTTCATGAAAGCAGACTGCCTCTGGAGAGATTCGTGGGTTCAAACTGCTGACCCTTTGGTTAATAGTCATGTGCTAACCATAAAGACCAAGAAAACTTAAGACCAAGAAAATGTTTTGAAAACAGCCAGAGAAAAAACACTCACTACCTGTAAAAGAACAATGAGAAAACATAACTGGATTTTTCATCATAAACCATGAGGACCAGAAAGTAGTGAGATTTTTCAAGCGCTGAAAGAAACTGTCAACCCAGAATTCTATATTTAGCAAAAAACGTCCTACAGAAATGAAAGTGAAAAAGACAGTCTCAGATTAGGAAATCTAAGAATATTCATTGCCAGTCGACCTAATATGAATGAATTGCTAAAGGAAATTTCTCAGACAGAAGAGAAATGAGAGCAGACAATACTTGAAGTGCTAGGAAAGAAGGAAGAGTGTCAACATCTGAGTAAATATAGATTACTCTTCTCCATTTGAGTTGTTTAGAAAATGTTTGATATTTGAATGAAAAAAAAATTAACAATGCCATAGGGATTTTAATGTATGCAGATGTAATATAGAAGAAACTGTAATTTAGAAGAGGAAATTAAGGGCCTATATGATACAAGACAAAAAGTATGGCTATAAATTTATACAAACCTTTACTGGACAAACATGTCAAAATGTGAAAACATTGTTTCTCAACATATCCTCTATCTGTAACTATTGACAAATGCTGCACTTCCTGTAACTTTTCCCAGAAGAAGAATTTGCGCTTTGAGTTACACGACATCCAAACAGTAGTTTTGCATCCTTGAGAGATTTAAATTGTACTCCTTTGAACTGTTCTTTGAGTTTGGAGAACAAAAGGAACTTGAGGCAGGCAAGATCAGAGTTGTAGGGTGGATGGGGTAAGATTTCCCAACAAAATTCTTGTAGGACAGCCCTTGTTACCCTTCAAGAAAGAACAGGTGCATTGTCTTGATGAAAGAAAAATTCCTTGGTACAACTTTCCTGGCCTTTTTCTCACCAGTGCAATTTTCAATTTTCCTAAAACTTCTTTATAGTGAGCCCCCATGACTGTCGGTGACCTTTGAGAAAATGTATGAAGATATACCCCTTTAATATCCCTCGAATAGTTGCCTGTTGAGCTGACCTTTCTGCCTGGCCCAGCAGATCCTCTTGGAAGCTACTGTTTTGATTGGACCTTTTATTTGAAGTCATCCTTATGAGACTAAAACAAATGTGTTACTGAGAGACTGTGGGCAGTCATCCATGGACCGCAGCGACATATTTAAATACATTTTGTTTACAACAAACCTGTGCATGTATAAACCGGAACCCAAGTGGTGGTGGTGTTAAGTACTGGCAAATCCATTCAGACTCATAGCCACCTGGTATACTTCCAAAGAGCAGCTGGTAGGTTTGAACCGTCAATGACAGTGAGGTTAGCAGTCTGTGCATATCCTACAGTGCCACACCAGGACTCTGGAAACCAAGAAAGCAGTACTTTCTTGTATATTGATGAGCTTTCTCTATTTCCATTAAAATGTTAAACTATAGATTGTAAGTAGATTGAAAAGTGTTTATGCAAGGGGTAAAGAGGAGCATTACATAGTGGTAAAAGGGTCAATTAAACAAGACAACAAAATAATTCCATATTTGTATTGGAGCTTCAATAGAAAATCAACAAAGATATAAAAGAACTGAACACACTATTAACTGTATCCAGTTGACATTTACAGAAGGCACCATTTTTTTCAAGAACATATGGGACATTCAGAGTCATGGTGTGGTGCTGTAGAAGAAACACTGGACTGCTAACTGCAAGGTTGGCAGTTCAAACCCACCAGTCACTCTTTGGAAACCCCATACAGGGCCAATGTGAGTCGGAAGTGATTCAACACTTAGCAACAACAACAGCAATGGGACTTTCACCAGAACAGATCATATCCTGAGACATAAAGCAAGTCCTAACAAATTAAAATAATTGGGATGATAGAAACTATGTTCTCTGACCATAGTTCTCAGACTAGACAGATAATAATGAAAATCTCCAAATACATGGAAATTAAAAAAACATACAGAATCCATGGGTCATAGAAAAGGGAAATTAGAAAATGTTTTAATATGAAATAAAATGGATATATAATATACAAAAATTTGTGAGATGTAGTTAAATCAATGCTTAGAGATAGTCTAAAAAAGTTATATATGTATGTGTGTGTGTGTGGATTCTGTTAAGGGTTGGAGTCCTGGTATGGCACTGTGGGTTAATGTGCTGGACTGAAAGGTCACTTGAACTACAAGGTAGTCGGTTCAAGATCCTTGAAACCCTGTACAGGTCACTATGGGTCAGAACTGATTCTGCGGCACTTCACTCACTCATATATTCTGTTAATATGATGCTATAAAAATGGCAAAACTATAATGAAGAATAGAGCAATGGTTGCTAGGGGTTGGTGTGGAGAAGTGTGACTATAAACCATGAGGGAGTTTGTAGGAAAGATGCAACTATTTTATATATTGAGTGTGTTAGTAACTACACAAGTCTATACATGTATATACATGTACACCCAAACCAGCATCCTGTAACTTGGATCTCTGAATGATCACCTGGAACGCAGTCACATACCTTTGAACTACTAAGTGAGAGAGAAAGAATACTCTTTCTTATTTAAAGTACTTTTTTCTAGGGTCTCTTTGTTCTTCAAGGGATAGGTGCTTATCTGTTTTACTCTGCCACTCAATTACCTATATTAATAAAATGCTGAGAGTTGGAAGTGACTCGAGAGACAATTTACTGCAAGTTATTTTTTCTTTTAAGTGACTTGAAGACTAAGAAACATTATCTTGTGGCAATATATCAAGGAACCCTGGTAGCGCAGTGTGTTAAACTTCATGTTAAAGTTAACTGAAAGGTGGTCGTTTAAAGCTGTTTCTCCAGAAAAAGATGAGGCTATCTGCTCCTATAGAGATTTGTTGTTGTTGTTGTTGTTAAGTGCCATCAAGACAGTTCTGATCCATAGCAACCCAGTATGCGGTTTCTGAGGAGTGGCTGGTGAGCTTGAACCACCGATCTTGCTGTTCAAATCAACTGTAGTCCAGTGCATTAATTCACAGTGCCACATCAGGACTCCTACAGCCTTGTAAATCCTGTATGTAGGGTCAGATAAGTCAAACTCGACTCAACAGCAGAGAGTGGGTTGTTTGTTTGTAATACATCATTTTAAGACTCTGGTAGGAAAGCACTGTAAGATACCATGCGTATTTTACAGGGCCACACCAGGACTCCTTGCTATGCACTGAAAGTGCCTAAATAGCATTCTTTTGAATTCCTTATCAAGTAGTTTCGATACTGTTTCTAGTGTTACATTTTCTGACTCTGTATTTTGGTCATTCCTTTGAGGCATTCAGTCTTGTTTCTTTATGTAAGCTGAAATTGTCTGTTTCCTCTGAAAATTGATGATTGTATATTGATGTTGAACGGTTATCTTCTCATCTTTTATGATGTTAGGGCAGTTTTCTTCCAACAACTCTTAGGCAATAGTCTCTGCTTTCTGTTTTTTCTCTTTCTGTTTTGGACAGGTATTCACCACCTATCTCCTGCATGTGGTAGACACTGAAAGTGTGAATGTAGTTTTCTATTCACTGTTTGTGTAGTGTAGTTTTGGGTAGGTTCATATGTCTTTTGAAGCAGGGGTATTGTGCCTGGAAACCGACTCCAGGAAGAGCTGCCCAGAAAGCGGTGATACTGGCCACTGGGCTAACGAGAGTGGGGACTGGCCACATCCTTAGCTATTTTGAGGGCACAGGAACAAGGGAGAACTACATCCCCTTGCCACCAACCTCCAGCCTTGTCCTGTGCCTGCAGGCCAATGTATCAATAAAGGCTCAACCACACCAGCCAACAGCCTGCCTGTTTTTCCGCCTGTTTTTCTTCTCTCTCACTGCTCCTATCTCGCTTCCTCTTCCAGTCAGGACTCAATCTACCTCTCTGTCCTGTCCTCTCAAGTACAGGTTGCCACCTCTGTTTCACTCATTCTCCAAGTCTCTGTTGCAGAGGGCCGGCTCACTTGGCTTATTCCACCATCTTATCCTGGAAGAAATACCTTTAATATAATATTGAATGCATTAAATTAATAGATATGATACAAATTATATTTTGGAGTGTCTTCAGAATTTAATATTTAAACAAAATAGGAATGTGTACCTTCATTCCCATGATGAAACAAGAAAGGCATAGTGGAAATAGGATTTTGTTGTTTGGAGTCTTTTTTAGGGCAATCACCAGGGAGTGTCAAAAACCTAAATGTGGAGCGATATGCCAAAAATAAGTGTAACAGAATATATGTATTATGCATAGATAAAATTTGAATCGGGCATGCTTCAAGGAAGGGCTAGCAAAAAGGGGTTACATAGGTCATTTTCATGTTAATTTCTCAAAAGAGCATTAGAATACTACTTGCAGGGTTCCAGAGTGCAGTCAATTGTAGTACAAACAGGTCACTAAGAACATGCCAGACATTTTCCAGTTAGGCCCCGGGGTTCCTTGCCTTGTCAATAGCGGCACATAGATAACTTCTTCAAAAGAGCCCACTGCCTATGGCAAAACCTTCCATTTGATAAACTGCTTGTTGCTGTTAAGTGCCAGAACAGTCAGTTCCAACTCACAGCAACCCCATATAGGGTTTCCAAGGAGCAGCTGGTGAGCTGGAACTGCTGAGCTATGGTTCAAACCAACCTTACAGTCCAGTGTGTGAACCCACAGTGCCATACCATGAGGCCATTATTTGACTTAAGATGACTTTGGGGAAACAGTTCCTTAAAGGTTTGAGGTCACTTAGGGGCACCATGTAAAGAAAACAAAAATCCTCACCACTGGATCAATAAACAGCATTCTTATCAATGGAGAAGAGATTGAGGTTGTTAAGGACTTCATTCTTCTTGGATCAACTATCAACACTCATGGAAGCAGCAGTCAAGAGATCAGACGACGTATTGCATTGGGCAAATCTGCTGCACAGGAGCTTTTTAAAGTATTGAAGAGCAGAGATGTCAGCTTGAGGACTAAGGTGCGCCTCACCTAAGCCATGGTATTTTCAATAACCTCAAATGGATGCGAAAGCTGGACAGTAAATAAGGAAGATCATAGAAGAATTGATGCCTTTGAGTTGTGGTGTTGGAGGAGAATACTGAAAGTGCCATGGACTGCCAAAAGAACCAATAGGTCTGTTTTGTTTTGGAAGAAGTGAAACCAGATTGCTCCTTGGAGGCCAGGATGGCTAAGCTTCGTCTCTCATACTTTTGACACATTGTCCGGAGAGAACAGTCGCTGGAGAAGGATGTCATGCTGGGTAAGGTGGAGGGTCAGAGAAAAAGAGGAAGACCCCCAACGAGATGGATCAGCCAGGTGACATCATTGATGGCGTCAAGTGTGGCGGCGGTAGTGAGGTTGGCCCAGGATCGGACTTTGTTTCGTTCTGCTGTGCATGGGGTTGCTATGAGTCGGTTCCGACTCGATGGCACCTGACAACAACAAGGGGCAAATGAACTGGGACCCAGATATCTGGATTCTAGGAAAATTAAAACTCCTCAGGAGGAACCCAGAGATTATGTTCCATAAGAAGGAGGCCTTTTCACCTCAGAGTTTAAGGGCCTGAGGCAGGACATCCTGTTAAGAGAGCCCAATGAGAGTTGGGGCTGAGGGCAGAGCCTGATATGAGGAATACATGCTCCCCAATGACTATAACGTCTGACTCTTAGGGACAAAGTATCATGTGGAGGTTGTTTCTACCACACCAGTAGGACAACAATAACCTCACAGGATACAGCCTTCCTGTGGGCACCTAACTCATTCTGCATCAGGCCGTTTCATAGTCTTATCAGACCAGTTGCTTCTTGGGGAAGGCCTCTGGTGATAATCAGGGAAGTCCAAGGGTATATGCTGTCCCATTGGTTTACCTGTAACATGAATTTCTTGGTTGGAAGTAATACTGTGTTGTTTGTTATAATAGCTGAGAAGGGCAGAAAATGGGTCTGGGAGGCAAATGGATAAAACAACAGCACAATGACCCACACATTTTTCATGGGCCCTGAACACAACTACTTGTGTTAAGTTTGTTTTTGGACTGGTGTGGTGCTGTGGGTTAATACACTGGACTGCAAGGTCAGTTTGTACCACAGGGTCGGCAGTTCAAACACACCAGCCGCTCCTCAGAAACCCTATAGAGGGTCACTAACGGTTCAAGCTTACCAGCTGCTCCTCAGAAACCCTATACAGGGTTGGAATCGACTTGACAGCACTTCACAACAACAAGAGTAAGACATGACTCAATGGCATTTAACAACAACAACAGTCATTGAGTTGATTTTGACTCACAATGATTCATGTGACAGAGTAGAACTGCCCCATAAGGTTTTCTTGCTGTAATCTTTACAAAATCTTTACAGATTTTGGTGACTGGGTGGATAAAAACTACCAGCCTTTTGGTTGGCAGTAAAGTGCTTAACTGTTTGTACTACCAGGGCTCTTTGTGTCAAGCTACAAAGCCTACTTTACCCCGGATCCTAACCGCTGACTCTGATCCCTTTCATCCTGTGACTGAAACCTGCACCAAAGGGAATGTCACCTACCTCCTTTAAGGTCTTTAATTCTCATCCATCTCTCAAGTCCTCTGTTGTAGTTAAGTGCTGTTGAGTCAGTTCCGACTCATAGCAACCCTGTCTAGGGTTTCAGAGGAGTGGCTGGTGAGTTTGAATCACCAACCTGTGGTTCAGAGTGACTTTGTGGTCCCGTGCTTTATCCTACCAGGACTCCACAAGTCCTCAGTCTTGGCCAAAATAACCGAACAATACAATGAACTCTTCCTTGCTACAGACTAAAAACTCCCATACATATTCCTGAAGACAAAGAGATATTCAGGGAGGGGAGGGTGTTGTTTTGGAATCTCTGCTCAGCCAGAGGCAAATGGAGCAGAAGGTAAGGAATGCTGTATGACTCCTCTCACCAATAGCCCTTGAACTCCAGCCACAAAGTCCTGTTACCCTTGGACACAAGCAGTGAGTCATGACATTCTTGTCAGTGCTTGTTCAGACCATGTGAATTTTGCAAGCAGTATCCAGTCTTTACCACTGATACTGAAAGCAAAAGAGTGGAGGAAAGTGAGTGGCCTGAGTTGATCTTTTTCCACCCTGTTGTCCCTGTTACAACTTGTCTTTCTTGGGACTCCACTGTGAGCTTGTGTGTGTCACACCTGACAGCAATGTCTTCTCTCAATCCCTTCCTGCATTCTGTGCTTACTTATTGCTGCCATTGCTAGGTGACATAGAGTCGATTCCAACACAGCAACTCCTTGTGACAGTGTAGAACTGTCCTATAGGATTTTCTAGGCTGTACTCTTTATGAGAGAGATGAGGCTTTCTGCTCCCGTAAAGATGTACAGCCTCGGAAACCCTGTACAGGGTTGCTATGGGTCGGAACAGACTCGACAGCACTTTAACAACAACAACAACAACAACTCTTTATGGGAGCAGATCATAAAATCTTAGTCTTGGTTCTCTAGTGCTGCTACAACAAAAATATCACAAGTGGGTGATCTTAACAAACAAATTTGTTGTTGTTATGTGCCGTGGAGTTGGTTCCGACTCATAGTGACCCTGCACAGGGTTTCTGAGGCTGTAAATCTTTACAGGAGCAGAAAGCCTCATCTTTTTCCTGCGGAACAGCTGGTAGTTTCGAACTGCTGACCTTGAGGTTAGCAGCCCGATTTGTAACCACTATGCTACCAGAGCTCCTTAACAAACAAATTTAGGAGGGTAGAAGTCCAAATTCAGGGTCCCAGCTCTACAGGAAGGCTTTCTCTCTGTTGACTTTGGGGAAGATCCTTGTCCCACTTCATTATCTGTGGGTCCTGTGTTCCTGGGAGATCTCCATGTGTCTTGGCATCAGTCTTCCCCTGGGTTTAGGAAGTTCTCAGCAGAAAGACTCCACTCCCTGCTTTTCTTTTTTAAAGGTCCTTCTGATTTTTCTGTTGCTTCTCCTTTTATCTGTTATACAATTAAAGGTGTGACTCAAAGAAGGGTGTGACTTGATTAAGGGTGAGACTTGAGTCATGCCCTCTTGAAAGGCTGTGCTGTAAGATACAATGCACCCGTATCCTTCCTCATTAATGCACAGAGGTTAGCATTCACAGCACATGTCACAAAATGAGAATAATTACATCAGATCACAAAATGAAGGAGAGCCACACAATGCTAGCAACCAAGGCCTTGCTAAGTGGACACATATTCCTGGAGGACACAATCCAATCCAGGACACCAGGTTTTTTCTCCCGAGGAACTGCTGTGGGTTCAAACTTCCAATCTTATGTTTAGCAATTAAGAGTGCTGCACCATTACACCACCAGGGCTCCTTTGGGCTTGGTCATAGGTCATCCCCAATTTTAGGTATTAGCATTATTGCCTTCATTTTTCCTTTATAAGGTGATCATGTTGTTGGAATATGGTACAAAGCATAACTACTAGAAAGATGAATACACAAGAAAAAGGAGATTAAGGTGTTTCTGAAGCCTACCTAGCACTGTAAGATAAGCACTGGATTGTTAATCACAAGATCAGCAGTTCAAGTCCATCAACCCCTCCTTGGGAGAAAGATGAAGCTGTCTGCTCCCATAAAGATTTACAGTCTTGGAAACTCTATATAGGGTTGCTATGAGTTGGAATCAACTCATTGGCAGTGAGCACTTCCAGATATTCAAAGAAAAGATTTATAAAGATATTGATAATAAAAGGCTATGATAATGAAGATTAAAAAAATAGAGGTATTAGACTTACATCAGAACTGACTTATGATGGAATTGTTGCAACAAAACTCTCTCATCAGTCAGAGACTACCTATATACAGAACAGCTGGGCCAAATCATTGATTAGGTTGTTCATCATTTCCCTGATTCTTCTGTCTTGGTGTATTCCCTGGTAACATCTCTGAACTTTAGAACCACAGCTCTAAAAGAGTTTTGAACAAAATTGCCTCTGTGTCCCATTTTCATAAAATTCAACATGGCTAAACCTAAACTCATCATTTTTGACATGAGTTTTCTTTCTTGGTGGTGGTTCTGAAAATTGAAATTTTACAGAAGTGCTTGACAATTTTTTCTCCCTGTTGCTCACCAAGCATGGGGCAATTATTCATTACGTCTTTTGATCTTTTGCTGAACCAGTTACTATCAAGTCCATTCTGACTTATGGTGACTTCATAAGTGTCAAGAGGAGCTCCGTAGGGTTGTCAGTGACTGAATAATTAATTGCCAGGACTTCCTTCAGAGATGCCTCTGGGTGGACTCACATTTTTAACTTTTTGGTTAGCAGCCAAGAAAGTTAACCATTGCACTGCCCAGAGACTCGACTTTGGTATGTTGTTGTTAGGTGTCATCGAGTTGGGTCTGACTCATGACAACCCTACGTACAACAGAACGAAACACTGCCAGGTCCGCACCATCATCATAATTGTGGTTATGTGGTTATATATATACATATATATATGTTTGAGCATACTGTTGCAGTCCCTGTGTCGATCCATTTAACTGAGGACCTTCCTCGTTTTTGTTGACCCTCTACCAAATATGGTGTTTTTCTCTAGGGACTGGTCCCTCCTGACAACTTGCTCAAAGTACATCAGGCAAACTTCACTTCTGTGAACATTCTGGTTGTACTTCTACCAAGATCGATTTGTTCACTCTTCTGGCTATCTATGGTATATTTAATATTCTTCCATAATTCAAATGCATCAATTCTTCTTTGGTCTTCCTTATTCATAGGCCAGCTTTCATATATATAAGATGTTGTTAAGAGCTGTCGAATCGGTTCTGACTCATAGTGACCCTGTATAGCAGCTTGTGGGTTTGAATTACCTACCTTGCCCAACACTTATTCTACAGAGCCACACCAGGAGTCTTTCTCTCTCTCTATCTCTCTCTCTCTCTCTATATATATATACATATGTGAGTCTCTCTCTCTCTTTATATATATATATATATATATATATATATATACACACACACACATATGTATATATGTGTATATCTATGTGTTTGTATATATCTATGTATATATACCTATATCTATCTATCTATCTTTATCTATCTATCTATCTATACACACATAGCTGCTCACCAGCAGCTCCTCGGAAACCCTATACAGGGTCGCTATGGGTAGGAAGTGACTCAACGGCACTAAACAAGTAATATATATATATAATATATACACACACACGTACAGACACACATATATGTGTATATATATATGAAGGAGCTCTGGTAGTGTAGTGGTTACGAATCAGGCTGCGAACTGCAAGGTCAGCAGTTCGAAACTACCAGCTGTTCTGCGGGAGAAAGAAGAGGTGTTCTGCTCCTGTAAAGATTTATAGCCTCGGAAACCCTGTACAGGGTTGCTATGAGTCGGAACCGACTCCACAGCATGTAACAACAACAACAACATAACAATATATATATATATATATACATAGTGGAGTCCTAGTGTGGTGCTGTGGGTTAATGTGTTGGACTGCAAAGCGAAGTCACTTTGAATTGCAAGGTTTGCAGTTCAAGCTTACCAGCTGCTCCTTAGAAAGCCTAGGGTCACTGAGTCAGAACCGACACTGTGGCACTTAACCACAACTACATATATGTATATATATATATATATATACAGTGACTAAAAATACCATGGCTTGGGTCAGGTACACCTTAGTCCTCAACATGGCATCTCTTTTCTTGTTTTTTTTACAGGAGATTTGCCCAATGCACTATGTTGTTTGATTTTTTAACTGTTGCTTCCATGGGCATTGATTGTGAATTCCAGTAAACTAAATTCCTTGACAACTTCTATTTATTTTCTTGATTATGATAATGTTGCTCATTGGTCCAGTCATGAGGGTTTTTGTTTTCTTTATGTTGAGGTATAATTCATACTGAGGGCTGTGGTCTTTGATTTTTCTCAGTAAGTCCTTTAAGTCTTCTTTGCTTTTAGCAAGCAAGGTTGTGTTATCTGCTTATTACAAGTTGTTAATGAGTCTTCCTGAAATTCTGATGCTATGTTCTTCATATAGTCCAGTTTTCCAGATTATGTGCTCAGCATACAGACTGAATATCCACTGCCTTCAACTCAATTCTAACTCAGAATGACTGTAGGATTGCTCCTTAGGACTCCCAAGACTGTAAATCTTTATGGGGGCAGACAGCCTCATCTTTCACCCAAGAAAACAGTTAGTGGTTTGAACTGCCAAGTTGTAGTTAGCAGCCCAATGCTTAACCCACTATGTCACCAGGGCACCTTACAGATTAAGTATGTATGGTGAAAGGATTCAACCCTTACACCCACCTTGACTGATTTTAAACAGAGAAGTATCCCCTTGTTCTGGTCTTAAAACTGCCTCTTGGTTTATTTACAGGTTCCACATGAGCACAGTTAAGGATTCTGGAATTCCCATTCTTCTCAAAGTTAAGTCTCTGACAGACATCCCTTCATTTCCTGTCTACCACCTCATGCTGCATTCAAGTCTCCCAGTGATCTCCTATGAGATCTCCATGTCTTCACTCCCGAGCCCTTCGCTAGTGCTTCCTATATAGTGCCAGATTGCTCCATCGAAATGATTATGTTTTACATGCATCTGGGCTTGAAAACTTTTAATGCTTGAATGCCCTCAAAATAAAGCACAGACTCTTTAGATTAGCAATCAAACCTGTTCCCAAGTCCCCTCTCACTGTTTGTTTCTTACTAGTTATTTGCACAAATCCTCTCTTGCTGCTAAATTAGAAGCCATGTTGCATAGTTAAGTGCTCATCACCAACTGCTCCATGGGAAAAAGATGTAGCAGTGTGCTTCCATTAAGAATATAGCCTTGGAATTGACTCAATGGCAACTGGTTTGGGTATTGGCAGCTAAATGGATCCTCTGAAGCTATATATATTCCCACTGCAGGTTAATGCACTGGACTGCAAGGTTAGTTTGAACCACAAGGTCAGTGGTTCAAATTCACCAGCCACTCCTCCGAAACCCTATACAGGATTGCTATGAGTAGGAATTCACTGGATGGCACTTAACAACAGGAAACAAAGTACTTCAAGTGTGTTCGGTGGTAGGCTGCTAAATGCAAGGTTGATGGTTCAAAATCACCAGCCTCTTTTGGAGAAAAAGATGTGACTGTCTGCTCCCATGAAGATTTAGTTTTGGAAGCCCTGTGTTGTTGCTAAGTGCCATTGAGTCAGTTGTGACTCATAGCAACCCTGTATAATGTTTCCAAGGAGCAGCTGGTGGGTTTGAACCACCAACCTTGTGGTTAACCAGTTGAGTGTTGATCCTACAGCACAACACGAGGACTCCTGGAAACCCTATACAAGGTCCCTTTAAGATGGAATGGACTTGATGGCAGTGTGTTTGATTTTTTGGTTTTGGTATTCATTCTACCCGCAGAGCTACTTCCTTCACTTTCTACTTGTATGAATTGCACCCTTATTTTAAGTCCCACTTCCTTCATGAAGCCCTTCTCTAGGTTCCATAAGTCTCATTGACCTATTACTGTTATTGTTAAGTTGGTTCCGATCCATAGTGACGCTGTATAGAGTTTCCAAGGAGCGACTGGTGGCTTTGAACTGCCGAAGCTGGATTATATGAAGAATGTGGCATCAGGATTGCAGGGAGACTCTTTAACAACCTGCAATATGCAGATTATACCACCTTGCTTACTGAAAGTAAAGCAGAGTTAAAATACTTACTGATGGAGATCAAAGTCTACAGCCTTCAGTATGGATGGCACCTGAATGTAAAGAAAACAATCCTCACAACTGGACTGATAAATAACGTCATGATAAATGGAGAAAAAAATCGAAGTTGTGAAAGACTTGATTTTGCTTGAATCCACAATCAGCAGTCATGGTAAAATGGAGGGTCAGTGAAATAGAGGAAGCCCCCAATGAGATGGATTGGCATAGTGACAGTAACATTGGGCACAAACATAACAATTGTGGGATGGCACAGGACCGGGTAGTGTTTTGTTCTGTTGTGAATAGGGTCTCTATGAGTCGGAATGGATATGCTGGCACGTAACAATAAAGACGTACAGCTGCCAAACACTCTACGGGTCACTATGAGTCAGAACCAACTTGATGGCACTTAACAACAATCTTGTTCCAAATTCTTGTGGTTGACTTGGAGTTTTCTTATCAATAATTTTTTTTTTTTTTTTTACTAAGTACCCTATGCTAGGGAGTGTAGTGGCTCCATACTGGACTGTGAACCACAACGTCCGTGGATAGAGCCCACCAACCACTCTAAGGAAGAAAGATGAGGCTTTCTGCTCCAGGAAAGATTTAAAACCCAATAGGGGGTTGCTATGAATCTGAACCGACTCTACAACCCATAACTGCAACATGCCAGCTATACTAGGGTTGGAGACATACAGTGAGGCCAGAAATCAATTCTGCTTTTAAGAGGAACACATTCAGCTGCAGAAAGAGAAAATTAAATATACAATGATAATACCATGGGATACCCACTACAATAGATCTCTGGTGTGACTCTGTAGGATAAGCATGGGACTGCAAACCACAAGGGCAATAGTTCAAATCCACCAGCTGCTCCTCTGAAAACCTATACAGGGTTGCTATGAGTTGGAATTGACTCTACAGCACTTAACAACAGCATCCCACCATAACAGGAGCAGAGGATGTATCAGAATACATAAGAGGAACATATAACGTCAACCTGGAAGGCCAAAGAAGTCTTCCCAGAAAAAGCCAGCACATGAAGGGTAAGTAGTTATTGTCCAAGCAAATGTGTGTGTTTATGGGTTAAATTTGGTCCCTCCAAAGTATGTGCTGCCATCCTATACCTGTGGATGTAATCCTGAGAGGAAATGGTTTTGTTATGCTAATGATGTCTTAACAGAGGAGGATGCTTCCTAAACCTAATGCTGTTGTTAAGAGTCTTGAAGTTGGTTTTGATTCATAGTGATTCATGGGGTTTCGAGGAGCAGCTGGTGGGTGTGAACTGCTGACCTTGAGTTTCAAACTGACCTTACCTTTTGATCCACTGCTTATCCATAGTGCCACACCAGGGTTCTTCTGAATTATAAGGAGTAAGTAACATATTGTTGTTAACTGCCGTTGAGTTGGTTCCAACTCATACCCACCCTGTATAGGGTTTTCCAGAAGCGGCTGGTGAGCTAGACACAGTGATAATAAACACAGAGGAGAGGAAGGCACATGCTGTTTGAAGATTATCAAGGATCCAAGAAGTGTCCAGGCACAGAAGCTGAGAGAAATAGAGCCAACAAAGGGAGCCTTCCCCTACAGCTGTTGATGTTAAGTGCCATTGAGTCGGTTCAGACTCATAGTGACCCTGTATAGTGTTTCCGAGGAGTGCCTGGTGAGATTAAACTGCTGATCTTGTGGCTCAAACTGACCTTGCAGTTCAGTGCTTATCCTGCAGTGTTACACCAGGACTCCTCTCCTAGAACTACTACCCTGAATTTGGAGTTCTCCGAGTCAGAATTGGATTGATGGCAGTGGGAACCTCATGAACTGTGGGAAAATACGTATTTATTCTTTAAAGTCATCTACTTGAGGATTTCTGTTACAGCAACACTAGTAGACTAATACAAGAGCACTGTAGCTCTAGAGGATAAGCACTAGACTGTGAACCACAAAGTTGGTGGTTTGAGCCCACCAGGTAATGCTTGGGAAAAAAGTGAGGCTTTCTGCTCCTACAAAGATTTACAGCCTCAGGATTGCTATGAGTAGGAACCAATTCAATGGCACTTAAATTAACAACAACAGGAGACTAAGACTGTGTGTATGTATGGGGTGGAGGGGTGGGAAGAGAGAGGGCTCCAGACAGAAGGAACAGGATGTGTAAGGTCTTGAAGATAAACAAAACATGGTTCAGTGAGAATGTGAAAGTCATTCAGAGTGGTTGGAGAACAGAGTTCAAAGCATGGGAAAGCAAGAGGTGACGTTGGATGCATCATCAGGGCATATAAAGATGTGGAATAGGAAAATGATTTTATGGGTTTTCTTATGCACAAAACCAAATATTGACCATAAAAAGTCTGACTCAAACTGCAAAAACCTGTCAGAAACTGATCTATAACAGTGAGATTTTGTGTTACCCTTCTAGGAATTCTGGTGTGGCACTGTTGGATAATGATTTGTTGTCAAACAAAACAATTACTTCCTAATTTAAATCTCAAAAAGTATCCAGGGTGAAGATGGATATTGTTGTTAAGTACCATGGAGTTGGTTCCGACTCATAGTGACCCTGCACAGGGTTTCCGAGGCTGCAAATCTTTACGGGAGCAGAACGCCTCATCTTTCTCCCACGGAACAGCTGGTAGTTTCAAACTGCCGACCTTGAGGTTAGCAGCCCGATTAGTAACCACTATGCTAGAGGAACAAATTATTAGCAGTCAGGCCATAAATCTGTCACTCACTTCTCTGTCACTTTGTTGTCCTGTGGTGGCTTGCATGTTGCTGTGATGCTGTTAGCTATGCCACCAGTATTTTAAATACTAGCAAGGTGACTTGGTAGACAAATTTTAGCTGAGCTTATGGAGCTCTGTTAGCGTAGTGCTTATGAGTCAGGCTGCCAACCTCAAGGTCAGCAGTTGGAAACTACCAGCGGTTCCACGGGAGAAAGATGAGGCTTTCTGCTCCCGTAAAGATTTGCAGCCTCAGAAACCCTGTGCAGGGTCACTATGAGTTGGGACCAACTCCACGGTACTCAACAACAACAGACAGACAGACTTGAAAGAAGAGGCAGACTACTTCAGAATGTTTAGCCATTGAAAACCTTATGAATAGCAGTGAAACACTGTCAGATAGCAACAGTGATTGAAATGCAAAGGTTGGAAATAAAGAGAAAGGATCAGTAGTTGGAAAATGAGGCCTTGATGCTAGAAGTTATGCTGAAGATCGCGCAATAGAATTCTGCAAAACCAATGACTTCTTCATTGCAAAAAAAAAATTTTTTTTTTAAATTTTAAACAACATTAAAAATGACTATACACATGAAATTCATCAGATGGAGTACACAGAAATCAAACTGACGACATCTGTGGAAAGAAATGTCTGAAAAGCTCCATATCATCACCCAAATCAAGGCCAGTGGCACACTGTGGGATCACAATTGCTCATATGCAAGTTCAGGCTGAAGCAGAATAATATTAAAACAAGTCCACAAGAGCCAAACTATGATTCTGAACATATCCCACCTGAATTTAAAGATCATCTCAAGAACAAATTTGAAGCATTAGACACCAATAACTGAAAAAAAGAAAAGTTGTGGGATAATATCAAGAACATCATACAGGAAGAAAACAAAAGGTCATTAAGAAGACAATGAAGAAAGAAAAGATCAAAATGGATGTCAGAAGAGACCCTGAGACATGCTCTTCAGTGTAGAGGTGCAAAAGCAAATGGAAGCAATGAGGAGGTAAAAGAGCTGAACAGAAAATTTCAAAGGGCAGCTTAAGAAAACAGAGTCAAATATTATAATGAAATGTGCAAAGGCCCGGAGTTAGAAACCAAAAAGGAAGAACATGTACAGCATTTCTCAAGCTGAAAGAACTAAGGAAAAAATTCAGGAGCCAGTTTTAGGGAAGGAAGAAGTCCAAGGTGCACTGAAGGGATTGGCAAAGAATAAAACTCCGGGATTTAATGGAATACAAATTGAATTCTTTCAACAAACTGATGCAGCACTGGAGGTGCTCACTCATCTATGCCAAGAAATTTGGAAGACAGCTACGTGGCCAACTGATTCTAAGAGATCCAAATTTGTGCCCATTCCAAAGAAAGCTGACCCAGCGGAATGTGGAAATCATTGGACAATATCATTAATATTGCATGCAAGTAAAATTTTGCTAAAGATAATTTAAAAATGCTTGCAATAGTACATTGACAGGGAACTGCCAGAGGGTCAAGCTGGATTGAGATAAGGAGTGGAATGAGGGATATCATTGCTAATATTAGATGGATCTTGGCTGAAAGCAGAGAATATCAGAAAGATGTTTACCTGTGCTTACTGACTATGCAAATGCTTTTAATTGTTGTATCACAACAAGCTATGGACAACATTGCGAAGAACGAGTATTCAGGAACACTTAATTGTGCTCATGAGGAACCTGTACATAGACCAAGAGACAGTTGTTTGAACAGAACAAGGAAACACTGAATGGTTTAAAATCAGGAAAGGTGTACGCTAGGGTTGTATTCTTTCACCATACTTATTCAATCTGTATGTTGAGCAATTAATCTGAGAAGATGGATTAGATGAATATGAATGTGGTATCATGATTGGAGAAACACTCATTAACAGCCTGCGATATGCAGATGATACAACCTTGCTTGCTGAAAGCCATAACAATTTATAAAGTACTTCCTTATGAAGACCACAACCTTTAGTATGGATTGCACCTGAATATAAAGAAAGCAAAAATCCTCACAACTGTAACAATAAATAATATCATGATAAATGGAGAAAAGATTGAAGTTGCCAAAGACCTTACTTTGCTTGGATCCAGTATCAACACCCATGGGAACAGCAGTCAGGAAATTAAATGATGTATTGCATTCAGCAAATCTGTTTCACAAGATGGCACTTAACAACAATGACACTCTTTTTGGGAGCAAATTGACAAGAATAGTTTGTTTTTTCCCCTGTAGAGCAGCTGGTGTTTTCAAATGGCTGTTTGGTTAGCAGCAGAGTGCTTAGCCATCAGGGATCATTAAAACATAGTTACGAATTGGGCTGCGAACCGCAAGGTCAGCAGTTCGAAACTACCAGCTGTTCCGCGGGAGAAAGATGAGGCTTTCTGCTCCCGTAAAGATTTACAGCCTCGGAAACCCTGTATAAGGTCGCTATGAGTCGGAACTGACTCCACGGCACATAACAACAACAATATGATATTGCTGTAAAGTGCCATCGAGTCGGTTCCAACCCATAGCGACCCTGTCCGAGGAGCAGCTGGCATTCACCCACAGCGCCACACCAGGGTTCTGACTCATAGCAACCCCATATAGGGTTTCCTAGAAATGGCTGGTGGATTTAAACTGTCAGCCTTTTTGTAAGTAGTCTAGTGCTTATCCTACAGTGCCACTCCAACATTGTTGTTAAGTACCATTAAGTCAGTTCCGACCCATTCATATGGGGAGTGGCTGGTGAGCTTGAGCTGCTGACATTGCAGTTCAAACCGACTTTGCTGTCCAATACATGAAACCACACTGCCACACCAGAGAACTGTTTATTGAATGCCCGCTATGCATCAGGCACTTTGCTAGGGTGCTAGGTCTTATGTTGTTGTTGTTGTTGTGTGCCATGGAGTAGGTTCCGACTCATAGCGACCCTGTACAGGGTTTACGAGGCTGTAAATCTTTAAGGGGGCAGAAAGCCTCATCTTTCTCCTGCGGAACAGCTGTTAGTTTCGAACTGCTGACCTTGAGGTTCGCAGCCTGATTCGTAAGCACTACGCTACCAGAGCTCCTTAGAGGCAAGGTACATACAGACAATTTGTTCAGTCTTGGTGTGGCAATTTTTAGGAGCCGAAATAGTTGTTTTGAAGGAGAAATGGTTGTTTGCACTACCACTGGTTTGTATGCACCTGATATGGTGCTAACATTAGTATCTTCTGGAGGCAAGATGGCAGACAGGCCTGGCAACCTAATTCCCAAAGATCACAGCCACTGAAAACCCTATGGAGCACAGTACAACTCTGACACACATAGGGTCAACATGAATTGGAATAGAATGCGACTGGCGATGATCTAAGTGAACGCCCTTTTAAGATGAATGGACAGGTGAAAGGTATTTGTTATCTAAGAGAGGAAAGTAAACCAGGATGCTAAAAATACCTGATCATGCCTTTCTGCTTTGTGCTTCCGTCAACATTTACGGGAGCCTTGGAATCTCTATGGTGGGTCACATTATAAGTAAGAATTGACTGGTTGGCAGAGTTAATTTACAATATGTCTTGACAAATTAATTCATTTAATCTTCATAATAATTCTAAGTACTAGGTAGTATTCTAAGAAGGCTAGGTAATACGAGACGAGGTAGGACCTAAATTTAAACAGTCTGGCTTAAAGCACAATGCTTTCTCCACCACGGTGCAGCTGTTAAGAACAGCTGAAGAAATAAACGAACTTTATACTCCCCTTGACTCAATCCTCTCCCAGTTACTCAGCGGAAGGAGGGTCAGGTTGGAGTTGGGGAGGAGGAAGAAAGGCGCCTGTAAACAAGTTAATCATCACTCATAAGCGGTCCCCATCTGCGCTTGCGCGACAGGAACGTGCAGGCGAGCAAGACTGGGACTCTCGGTTTGCGCAGACGCAGAGCTATCTGAAGGCGGAACTGGGCGTCCGGAGCTTGGGCAACCTAAACACGGTGTGAAAGGAAGGTGGCAGCCACCGTACAGTACGCATGCGCGGGCAGTTCTCTGAGGGTGAAGGGTTGAGAGGCGGAGCCGGGCGGCCAGCTGGGTCGAAAGGGAGCTGGGTTAGGATGGACGAGGACGTGCTGACTACGCTTAAGATCCTCATCATCGGCGAGAGTGGGGTGGGCAAGTCCAGGTGAGACAGGTCTGGGGGACTATGGCCCGTCTGGAGGCCGCGACTAGGGCGGTGGGGTTTCTCTGCCTCTTTGGCTCGAGTCTCCTGGGCTGCGGCGGGAACGGTAAACGGCGGAGGACGGGTTGCAGATTTGGCCGGACGGCTTCTGTCGGACCTCCTCGGCCTTTTCGCCGCGCCGTCTTGCGGCCGCTGCTGCCCGCGTCCCACCGCCTCTGCCAGGTTCACGGCCTGCTACGCCAGGCCCGAGTTCTCTCGATCGCTTCTCCAACGTCGCACTAAGAAAAAAATTCTCAGGGCCGCCGCCACTCGGCCGACGGGTTTGCCGCCTCGGAGCGCAGGGCGTGGCAGGCGAGCCTGGGCCCAAGTCCCGCCGAGGGGGAGGCCGCGTGTCGGGGTTCAGCATGCCTGACACCCCGCGAGTAGGCAGTTGTCACTTGGTCACGTTAGGATTTTTGCTGGGCTTTCTCTAATGCGTAATGTTATACACGGGAAGTTTCGTGACGCTTGTGTCACGTTCCTGACCTATTTGGCTCACTCCATTGTCGCTTTTTTGATCTTATTTTATGACAGCTGTGAAAGAACCCGTTGGACCCTTCATGGCATTAAAATCCCACTTTAGTATAAGATATGAATGTGTAAGTTGTGGGCCTTCTTTAAAAATGAAGTGGAATTGCTGCATGTAGAAATCAAAGACCATTTACTATTGTGGGTTTTTTTTTTGAACCCCGGGGGAAACTAGTATTGACAACAGAGCTGCGTATAAGTAAGACGTGAATCTGTGGGTGTTGTAAGAGTTAGGGTTTTTTCAAGACTTAGAGCAGCGTTCTCCAGGTGAAGTCATCTTTGGCCACCTGATTATGAGTCGACATAGTCTAAACATGCTTGATCTTTATATTAAAATTCCAGAAGCTTTAGGCAGTTTAATATTTTAGATGGACTTCTTGTTACGTGTGTATTTCACATCATTTTAAAAATCACTCCGAAAAGTATTCTTTTCAAAAATACTTAAAAGATTTGGAAGCTTATCCTGTAACATATCCTGAAACATTGTTTTTAAAGTATGACAACACATTTTTATACATTTTCCCAGTTAGCATACTTTATGTACTAAAGCATTTGTATATCCCAAAGAGTAGATTCATGAAACGCCATAAACTAGCAAAATAGTCCAGTTTGTGTGTGTGATACTTAAAGGACAGATAAAATCATTTTCTTGATCATATGAGTAGGAACTCATATTTGAGGATTAAAAGTTAATATATTTGACATATATTATATGTCAAATCCATATATGACAGGAATCCATAGTCTTGTGATCTTTCTTTTTTATTGAAGTGTTGTACTTATTCAGGTTATGAGATTGCTGTTTTTAAAGTCGAGAATCAAATGTCATTTCATTATTATGGTTCCATCCAGTACATGTTGGCTGGCACGTATTCTAAATGTATTGAATGAGTGATTAGTTAAACTGTGTTAAAATTTTCTGGACCGTTAATATAAGGTTCTGACTTTAGAGTTAAGTGCTGTCAAGTTGTTTCCAACTTAATTATTTTATGTAGGGTTTCTGAGGAGTGGCTTGTGGGTTTGAACCTCTGACCTAGCAGTTAGCAGGCCAGCCCTTATCCTGTAGCGCCATACCAGAAGTTTAGAGTAAGTTATGTTAATTAGATTTATTGGTCTCCCTTGTTTGATCATCCAGAACAAATTTTCCTTGGACTTAATCTGCTCTATACTTTTTCTCAGTACTTAGTGGTGGATTATATGCTTACTGCTCAGTGTAAAATTTTAACAACTTTAAGCTACCTCATTGAAGAAAGGAGAGCATGTTACTTCTTCTTTCTAGTTTGTTGTTGTTTGTTGTTAGGTGCCATCAAGTTGGCACCGACTCATAGTGACCTTATGTACAGCAGAACAAAACACTGCCTGATCCTGGGCCAACTGTACGTTATTAGTTTGTGTGATGTGCTATGGTTTGAACACTTTTTTTTTCCTGGATGAGAATAAATGACTTTTAACTAAAATAGAAGCCTATGCTTTTAAAGATGAGTTAGTACAACAACATTTGCAATATATATGATCTTAGAGGGTTCTTTGAGTATCAGGAGCTAGTGAAAGTGAGATATCACTTGTATTGTGAAATTATTGCACAACAAGGGACATTTTAACCATTGAGAAGTAGTAGGCTAGTTTTTCCAGTTTATTTCAGACATTTAGAGTGAGATCGGAGTTATAATACTGGTGCCATCACATTGAAACACTCTGGACCATACATTTCTTCATTTGAAAAATTGAGAGAGTTTTAAATAGAAACCTCTCAAATACCATATACTGTTAAATGCAGTAATGTTGGTTCTGTGGCCAAGTCTGATGAAATAACAATTTAGCAGAGTATCAGGAAGTAGTCAATTTCATTTATAAGTTGAAAGATGAAGATAAGTTATATTCACAGTGTATTTATTTATCAATTCAGTCTTCTGTAAGTGGTATGGTTTGGACAGAGAACTACCTCATAGGACTTCCAAAGCTGTAAATATTTTTTTTTTAAAAGCTTTTTTGTATGTGAGTTAGGTGAAGACTTGCAGAGCAGATTATCAATTTGACATTTGACAGTTCATAGACATTTCGTTTCATCTCATTGATTACAATAAGTGATTTTTGTTCCATTCCTCCTTTCTTAACTCTTTTGAACTTCAGGTAAATGATACCCCTTTGATCTTGAGTGGTTGACCATTCTGTGATGTGCATATCTCAATAGTGTTATTGTTCCCTTTATAGATCTCTTTATTGTTTGGCTGAAAATTGCCGTAGGGAGTGTATGTGAGTTCAGTTCTAGACTTAAAGAGTGACGAGGGCTGTAGTCTCCTGAGTTCCATCAGTCGGTCTGACCGGTAAGCCTGGTCTTTTATTTTGTTGTTGAGTACTGTATCCAGGACCTTCTATTTTGATCCTTTCAGAGCAGGTGGTTTGGGTGTGCTCGGTGGGCACCATCTAGTTCTTCTGGTCTCAGGGTCATGGAGACTGATGTTTATGTAGTCCATTATTACTTCATTGGACTGATTGTTTCCCTTTGCTTGAATTTTCGCCACTGTTTTTTCCTGTGGATAGGCAGAGACCAATAGTTGCATCTTAGATGGCTGCTCATATGCTATTAAGATCCCAGTAGCTACTCGCCAAAGGAGGATGTAGAGTGTTGTCTTTGTGGATTATGTTGTGCAAGGCTGTGAGTCCTAATGGAAGCAAACTGCCACATCCCCCCGCGCCGTAGATTCAGACCATTGGCTTTTTGGTTAGCAGCCGGTCACTTTTAATCACTACACTACCAGGCTTCTTTCCTTTTTCATAAATGTTGTTTTTAAGTACTGACGAATTGGTTTCAACTCATAATGATCCTGTATAGGGTTTCCAAGGCTGTAAGTCTTTGAGGGGGGCAGAAGGCTTCATCTTTCTCTAGTGAAGTGGCTGTGGGCTTGAATCGCTGAGCTTGTAGTTTGTAGCCCAGTGCTTATCTTACAGAGTCACTGTGGTCCTATCTCAGTAGAATAGTGGTAGTTATCCCTTCTGTTTGTAGCTCTGCATGGAAAGTATTTTGTTACTTTAACTTTGAAAATATGAGGGGTTAGGTATGCCTCTTTTAGAACCCAAACCAAAAAATACCAAACTCACCCCCAATCCATGGACCCTTTCAGCTCCCATGACTGGGTGGACCCAGTCCCCACATTTTACCCAGTTTGGTCCCATAGGGCACTGAAAGAAAGACAATGCGCTTCGGGTATCCTTGGCCCCCTTGGGTTATACTTTATTCTCCCCAGCCAGGTTCTCAAGGGTGAACCAACTTTCTCTGCAGCTGGATTGTAGAGAAGGTGGCGGCGGGCAGCTGAGTGCTCACTTTAGACACTGGCAGCACACCATACAGCGGCTCCTGGGCCAGTGTGCTTGGGAACCCCATGTGTCATATGCACAGGTATTTGCACAGTGTCCAAATCACATAACATCCTATTTTACAGAACATATAGTGGATGTTGGGAGTGTGGTAGCTCCATGCAATAAACACTTGACTGCAAACCACAAGGTCCACGGTTCAAGCCCACCAGCCACTCTATGGGAGAAAGATGAGGCTTTCTATTCATTATCTCTCGCCATAGCCGTGACAGTTGACTTTTGTTGGCATTAACTTTTTAAAACATAGAGCATTTCTCCTCGATTCTCTCTTTAAAAATCTTCAGGAACTCTATATTGCCTACTTGAGTCTACTCCTTATCTAGCATATGCTTACTCTGGCCATTAAGGAGCTCTCGTAGCCTAGTGGTTATGAATCGGGCTGCGAACCGCAGGGTCAGCAGTTTGAAACTACTAGCTGTTCTGCAGGAGAAGGATGAGGCTTTCTGCTCCGTAAAGATTTACAGCCTCAGAAACCCTGTGCAGGTTGCTATGGGTCGGAACCGACTCCCTGGCACATAACAACAACTCTGGCCATTGTTATCTTTGGAACTTCCGTTGTTTTACTCAATTTTTAATTTCAACATAGGTAGTAGTCCTTGACTTGTGATAAAAATGCTAGACTTTCAGCCCTTTTGTTTTCATTTGAGTTTAGAGTGTTTTACATAGCACATTTTGTTTTTTGTATTCCAAGAGATTCTTACTTCTCCTTCCTTTACCCAAATCAATTCAGCTTGGTACACTGCTAATAGTTTCTCAGAAGGACATTCCAGTATAGTAAAACAAAAAACCTTTCACATTTGGGGAATTGTGTAATGGAGCCAGGGGATGCTAGTAAATGACTTGCTCTTGGGATTCTTTAATTGACTTTCCTGATTAAATTCTGCTATATGTACTTTCACTGAGACAGTATTCCTAGCTGATAGATCTGTATTAGCTGTTCTTTCTGTGTCTAATAACTTGTTGCAAATGTCAGTCATGAACACATTTATCAAATGATTAGAAAGAAACATCTATTTCTAATCTTGTCTTTTTAACTTCTCTTTTAGCCTGCTCTTGAGGTTCACAGATGATACTTTTGACCCAGAACTTGCAGCAACAATAGGTAAGCTTGTGTTAAAAAATTCATTAAAAATGCCAAATATTTATATACCTTCAGGCTATTTTTAGTTGTCATTTGTTCCCCTTCCCCAACCTTCTCTGATCACCCCACTGTTTCAATATCTGTTGAAATCTTACCTTTCAAGCTTTTGGCATTATGAATCTTTGAAACCTTTCTAGATCACTTCAAGCAAAAATAACTCCCTTCTTTGTTGTCTCGTGGCATTTTATTATTTTTTACCACTGGTGTTATGATTATCTATTCACACATTTTTTCTACCCCCTGCACTATGGACTGTCTTTTAGTTACCAACACAATTATTTGAGTGTTTATGCCATCTTAATAGGTGGGATAGTAATAATGAATAATACAGACTTGGTTTGTATCATCGTGACTGAACAGTTATGTTTCAGTCCCTTGTTGATTTTATTGTTGATAAAACATTGAGAAGTTTGGGTTAGAGAGAATGTATTTTTCTTCTAGCTCCACAATTTCATGATCTGATGAGTGGAGTATAAGAAAGATGATACTGATAGCATTGTTTTTAGAGAAGATAGTTTCAACTGGCTATGGTCGTTGTTTTCATCTATTGCCTCCCCCCAACCCACAACTTTTTATTACAAAATGATTTGAGATTCAGAGAAAAGTACAAAAAAATTATTTATCCCACTCAGATTCTCTGTATGTTAGCATTGGTCAGTTTATCATTCTCTCTTCCTTTTTTTCTAATTGTTTGAGTCTTAATTGCAGGCGTGGTACCCTTTAACTTCAAAATACTTTCATGTGTATTTGATAAACTTCACACTGATATAATACTGCTGCCTATATACATTCAGGAGCTCTGGTAGCATAGTGGTTATGAATCGGACTGTGAGCCACAAGGTCAGCAGTTCGAAACTACCAGTTGTTCCGCGGGAGAAAGATGAGGCTTTCTACTCCCATAAAGATTTACAGCCTCGGAAACCCTGTACAGGGTCGCTATGAGTCGGAACCGACTCCACGGCACATAACAACAACAACATATACATTCTGAATTGGCCCACTAATGTGTTGTTACTGTGTGCTGTTGAGTTGGTTTCGACTCATATCAACCCTGTAGAGTTTCTGAGGAATGGCTGGTGGATTTGAACCACAGACCTTATGGATAGTGTTGTTGTTAAGTGCTGTCGAGTTAGTTCCTACCCATAGCAGCCCTGAACAGGGTTTCTGAGGCAGTAAATCTTTACGGGAGCAGAAAGCCTCATCTTTCTCCTGTGGGGCAGCTGGTAGTTTTGAACTGCTGACCTTGAGATTCGCAGCCCAATTCGTAACCACTACGCTACCAGAGCTCCTTCAGTGTTTATCCTACAGCGTCACACCCAGGACTGTGGTAGTTGGAGCTTTTTAACAGCTACCTGGCCAACCAATTGGAAAAGATCTGTATTTATGCCCATTCCAAGGAAAGGTGACCCAATGGAACACAGAAATCACCAAACAATATTACTAATATCCCACAGAGGCAAAATTTTGCTGAAGATAATTAAAAAATGCAACAGTATATCAACAGGAAGCTGCCCAAAATTCAAGCTCGATTCAGACAAGGGTGTGGAACTAGGGTTATTGCTCATATCACATGGATCTTGGCTAAAAGCAGAGATTACCAGAAAGATGTTTACTGTGCATTATTGACTATGCAAAGCCTTTTAACTGTGCATCATGAGGATGGACAACATTGCCTAGAATGGGTATTCCAGAACACTTAATTGTATTCATGAGACACATGTACATAGACCAAGAGGCAATGGTTCAGACAAAACAAGGGGGATACTAAATGGTTTTAAATCAGGAAGGTGTGGTCCAGTTTTGTATTCTTTCACCATATTTAGACAGTATGCTGAGCAAAGAATCCACGATGCTAGATTATATGAAGAACATAGCATCAGGATTGGAGGAAGACTCATTAACAACCTGCAATAAACAAATAATACAAGCTTAACTTGCTGAAAGTGAAGAGGACATAAAATACTTACTGATAAAGGTAAAAGACTTCAGTATGGATTGCACCTCAATATGAAGAAACCAAAAAATCCTCACCACTGGACCAATAAATAACATCTTGTTAAATGGAGAAAAGATTGAAGTGTTCAAAGACTTCATTTTGCTTCGATCCACAAACAGCACTCATGAAAGGAGCAGTCAAGAAACCAAGCCATGTATTGCATTAGGTAAATCTGCTGCGCAACGCCTCTTTATAGTCTTAAAGAGCGAAGATACCAGTTTGAAGACTAGGTGCACAAGACACAAACCATGATATTTTCAATGGCTTCATGTTGTTGTTAGGTGCCATCGAGCAGTGGCCTCATATGCATGTGAAAGTTGGATAAATGAACAAAGAACACCATAGAAGAATTGAAGCATTTGAGTTGTGTTAGAGAAGAATATTAAAAGTACCATGGACTGCCAGAAGAACAAACAACTCTGCCTTGGAAGGAGTACAACCAGAATACTCCTTAATAGTGTGGCTGACAAGACTTTATCTCTCATATTTTGGACATGTTATCAGGAGGGAACAGTCCTTGAAGAGGGACATCATGGTTGATAAAGTGGAGGGTCGGCAAAAAAGAGGAAGACAACAAGATGAATTGGCACAGTTAGTAGCAGCAGTGGGCTCAAGTGTAACAGTTGTGAGGATGGTGCAGGACTGGGCAGTGTTGTATTCTGTGGTACATAGGGTCCATATGAGTTGGAACTGACTCGAGGGCACCTAACTACAACAACATCTTTCTCTCTACTTTTCTTATCTGGAATTATTTTGTAAAAAGAGCTTTTCTTTCTACCAATATAGACTTATTTAGTGCCTCAAAAATTTTAATAAATTATACCAGGCATTTTTTTTTTTTTCTTTTAAATGGGAAAAGCACTTACCATTTAATTAACCTCCATGTAGCTTCCAGTCACCAGGGATCCCCCTCCCCCACCACCCTTAATCTTCTCCTCAGCTCTTCTGCTGAAGAATTTGGCCTCCAATGACAAGTTGTTTGGGGAGCTTTCCCTTCCCCAGAACTTTGTAGTAACCTGATCACACCACATCAATGAAGGGAGCAGCTCCAGTTATATTTTTGGCAACGTTTACCCTTGTCTGCTCACTGACAAAGGTCTATAATTTATCAAGGTTGACAGTTAGGCAGAAACTCTGGTTCCTCTTTAAGTGATAATGCCTCATACCCACCTTTCCAAAGTAACCTGGATGATATATGTCAAAGTTGATCCTATGGTGATGCAAGCTGCCAGCATTACCCCGGCATCCAGGGTGCTTCTGGTGCTTGCCAATGCGGCCATGGCTGTGGCTCACATGGCCTCTAAGTTTCTGGGTCTTCTACAGTCTGGTTGTCATGTCAGCTGCTGAGACAAAAAAGAGAGGGGCCTCTCTGAAGTCTCATGAGGTACCCGCATAACTTAGCTTTTGTATGACATGTTAACATTGACCTTTATGTAAAGGTGAATCAACAATTATTGCTACTACGGTTACAATTCATACATGCACAGGTTTACTCCAAATAAAACATGTTTAAACTTGTCTCTGTCATCAGTGGATGGCTGCAGACAATTGCTCTCAGAAATTTACTTGCATTAGTTTCATTCCTTGTTGTTAAGTGCCATTGAGTTCATTGCAACTTGTAGTGATCCTTTATAGTTTCTAAGGAGCAGCTGGTGGGTTGGAACCATCAACCTTGTGCTTAGTAGCTCAGTGCTTATCTTGCAGACCCATACCAGGACTTCTAGTCACATTTTTATTGCTATGAATTGCCGTCGAATCGGTTCTGATTAGGGTGCCATTAAAAAAAATAAAAAGATACTTTTTGTACCTTGGAAAAAAATGATTTTGTGGTCAAGGCTAATAACTAATTTTTAACAAAAATCAAATGGACATCTCCAAATCATTGAAGCTTGCAACAAGTTTATAGGAATGTTGTCCCACTTAACAGATTTTAGATGCATGAAGTATTTTAAGGAAGGTCGGAAAACTTCAAAGATGTGCCAAGAGAGGGAAAACCGTTACCCTCAATGAATGAAGAAACAGTGGCTGAAGTCACATAAGATGACCATAGAATTCCCACTTATGTACTAGCTACTGAAGTTGATATCTCACATTGTCCAGCATTTTAATTTTAAATGCCCATTTTGGCTTGGAGCTAAAATTTCTTGAAGAAGTGATCATATACTTGTTGTTGTTGTTAAGTACGGCGGAGTCGGTTCCAACTCATAGTGACCCTGCCCAGGGTTTCTGAGGCTGTAAATCTTTACGGGAACAGAATGCCTCATCTTTCTCCCGTGGAAGTTTTCGAACTGCTGACCTTGAGGTTGGCAGCACTACTCGTAACCACTACGCTATCATATACTGGGGGGGCTTCAAAAACTTTGTTGGAAAACTCCGTTATTTGTTAATCCCGTTTTTCCATGAACTTTTTGAAATTCCTCGTACATGGTGTAAAGTTAACTATTTTCATTTTAAACCCAGATGGAACCTGGGGACTTGAGGAATGATTAATTTTAATTTTGAGTGTATATCATGTTTTGTCTTTATTTTAAAAAGAGCCTTTGCTTTAAAATCAAACAGTAAGATTGTTACATCTTTATAAGAAAACATAATTTGACCCCTGAATGGGCCTGTGTCTTGAATATCTAAAAAGTAGTTTTGTATATAAGTATCAAATTACCTTCTGCCTTAGACTATCACCAATATATACATAAGATTTAAAAATAAAAATAATTTCACAATTATAGCTTTGTGAAAATTACTGTTTTGTACAAAATTCATAGTAAAACAGTGACGAGAACTCACCTTTATCTTTTAGTAATACAGTGAAGCGCAAATCCTTGTTTTGTATAACTGTTCTAAGATAATTGTTGGACTTTGGGTTTGAATATGGTACTGTAAACTTGGCATTTTCTTCTTTAGCTTTTTGGCAATTACCTAAAAACAACAGAGAGAGGGAAACACTAAAACACAGACTTCCATTTTCTACTGAACTGGAAGGCAGCCAAAAGCAGTAGAGATTCAGTAGAGTGCACAGGTGCACATAGGAAAAAGTAGAGAGAGGATGCCATAGCCGCAGGGTTCCGAGATAGTAACAAGTGCTTCCTGAAGAGGAAAGATCCATGCTGAGGTAAAAAACCAAAGACCTTTGTTGTAAAAGCAGAATGCTTGTAATCAGTTAGCCTAGTGGACTAATGGAACATGTGAACATCAGTCTCCATGACCCTGAGACCAGAAGATCTAGATGGTGCCTGGCTACCATTACCAACTGCTCTAGAAGGAATCACATTAGAAGGTCCTGAATATTGAACAAAACTCAAAATTATAAAAAGAACTGGCTTACTGGTAAGAAAGAGACCGGAGGAACCAGAGACTCTGGCCCTCAGCCACCCTTTAGGTCTGGAACGGAACTCACCCTCGTGGCCCAATTTTCAACTCAGCTGTAGCAAGGTGTATAGTGGGGAAAACAGTACTAGAAAGGTATGCTCACCGTGGAATGATCAACCATTCAAGATTAAAAGGGTAACATTTACTTAAGGACAAAGTTCAGAAGGGTTGGAAAGGAGGGCAGAATGGAAATAAGAACCATAGGGAGGAAGTGGGAAAACTGTTATTATATGGAGGGAATTGCAGTCACTGAGATGAAACAAAGTATATGATTTGCTAGATGTAAAACTGGTGATCTGCTGTGCAAACCTTCACTCAATTCATACTTTTGTTTTAAAAAAAAAAGCAAAGTGAGTTTCTTGAGTTAATGGCAGGAGTCTGCATACACCTGGTTTGGTTTTAAGAGTTGGGGAAATGAAGCCAAATCAGGACTCACACAGACAAGCCATTTTTGCCAGAAACTATATGTGGAGTCTTGGCGTGGCTCTGCAGGATCAGCACTGGACTGCTAACCCCAACGTCGGTGGTTCAGACCTACCACATGCTCCTTGGAAACTCTATGCAGGGACACTATCAGTCAGAACCAACTTTACAGCGCTTACTAACAAGAACAACATATGTGAAGAGGCCTGGGGACTCTTGGGCCCAGAGTCAATGGCATGGCCATGGAGGACTTGAGAGGAGAGTGGAGTTACCGGCTGACGGGAAGAGAGGACATATGCACAGGAGC
>NW_006408690.1:4097300-4100978 GCF_000296735.1 Chrysochloris asiatica
TAGAAAGCCTCATCTTTCTCCCGCGGAGCAGCTGGTAGTTCCAAACTACTTACCACGAGGTTCACAGCCCGATTGGTAACCACTACGCTACTAGAGCTCCTTTTATGGTAGTACTTAATCAGGTATTTAAGGAGCATAGTGGTTATGAGTCGGGCTGCTAACCTCGTGGTAAGTAGTTTGGAACTACCAGCTGTACCGTGAGAGAAAGATGAGATTTTCTCTTCCTGTAGAGATTTACAGCTTCAGAAACCCTATCTATACAGGATCGCTGTGAGTCAGAACCTACTCCAGGGCACATAGCAACCACCACCACCAATCAGGTATTTTAAATTGTTATGTGGATAGAATGGATTGAAATTAAGCATGGGTATTAGATCCTATAGAAATGTAGCAACAGGAGAGCAGAGACTAAATTTAACCTTCTAACTCCTAATTTGATGTTATCCTAATTACATCATACTTCCTCTGTAGATTTGAACAGAATGTCAAAGAATGCTAAAAATAAGTAAGAGGGAAACAACAAAATGTAAGCATGCCAGTTAATTCAGTGATACTGGGACCAGTTCCCCTAAATAAGTTAGATTTTCAGATGGGGTTGAAAAGTATTTAAAGTAAATAAGGAATGGTTGGAAATGAAGGCTAGGCAAATGTAAATAAAAATAAAAAATGTAGGGTAGTAATATATTGTTGTTGTTGTCGTCAAGTACCGTGGAGTCAGTTCTGACTCATAGTGACCCTGCACAGGGTTTCTGAGGCTGCAAATCTTTACGGGAGCAGAACACCTCATCTTCCCGTGGATCCGCTGGTAGTTTCAAACTGCTGACCTTGAGGTCTGCAGCCTGACTCGTAATCACTACGCTACCAGAGCTCCTTGGGTAGTAATATAAGGTAAATTAAATTCACATTTACAGTTAAAGCACTGAAGAGAATAAAGTAGAATATTATGCCTTGGTGAAAGACCCAAATAATTAACAAAGAAGCAGCAGTAGATACAAACAAATGTCAAGTGCTGTCAAGTCGGTTCTGACTCATAGCAACTCTGTATTATAGGGTTTCCAAGGAGCAGCAGCTGGTAAGCTTGCACCGCCAACCTTGCGGCTCAAACCGACCGTGCAGTCCAGCACATTAACCTACAGTGCCACACCAGGACAAACATAGAAACTGTATAAAAGCAAAATCTGTTCAAAACATAGTAGAAGACCATGATAGATGAAAATACAGTGCAGATTTGGTATTATTTCTTTCAGAGAGCCAGAAGACTACACAAAGGGCAGTAGGGAAAATAAAGCAATAGAACCAACTAATACATTGAATAAAGTACTCATTACTTCTAAATGTTCATTACTTTTAAAAAGTCAATTCTGGACTTGGTAGCAAAGTAAATCTTTAGTTAAAAATGAGTTGTGATTTGTCATGATACTAAAAAGGGAATTTAGCAAGTGTTGAACTCAAGTGTTTGGTTTTTTGTTTTTTTTTTTTCTTTTAAATGTTTATTGTGAATTGGGTGAAGGTTTACAGAGCAAATCAAGTTTTCATACACAGTTTGTTTCATGTTTCGGCAATGGAGTATCACTTATTCCATTTCCTTCTCATGTTAACCATCTCCATGCCTTCTTTCCAAAGTCTTCTGAACTTTGTCCTTGCACAAATGCTGTCTTTGATCTCAAATGGTTGATTATTCTAAGGAGTATGTGCCTCCCTAGAGTTACTGTCCTTGTGTGGCGCTGTAGGATAAGTACCCGACCGAAAGGTAGGTTTGAGCCACAAGGTCGGCGGTTCAAACCCACCAGTCTTTCCTTGGAAACTCTGTACAGAGTCACTATGAGTTGGAACCGACTCAGTGACACTTAACAACAACAACACATAGACCTATCGATTGTTTGGCTGGTAATTGAGCCAACGGATGAGTTCAGTTCCAAGCCTGAAGGGTCTTATAATTATAGTCTTCGGGGTTTCACCAGTCTCTGTCTGACCAATAACCTTGATTTGTTTTATGATTTTGAGTTTTGTTCCACATTTGTCACCTACTCCATTAGGACCTCCTAATGTGACCACTAAGGAGCTCTGGTAGCATAGTGGTTACAGATCGGGCTGTGAACCTCAGGGTCATGAGTTCGAAACTACCAGCTATTCCACGGGAGAAAGATGAGGCTTTCTGCTTCCGTAAAGATTTGCAGCCTCGGAAACCCTGTACAGGGTTGCTATGAGTAGGAACCTACTCCACGGCACATAACAACAACAACAACAACAACAATGTGACCACTTTCACAGGAGTTGATAGTGGTAGTCTGACACCATCTAGTTCTGGTCTCAGGCTTGTGGAGGCTGATGATTGGTGGTCCATTAGTCCACTGGATTGTTAACCATGCACCATTGATTTCCTTCACATTGCTTTGCTTTAGATGGGGATGAACTAAGTACTTTGAATGAACAGAAAAACACAGCATGTAGAATTTTGTGGGATGCCACTAAACTAATATTTAGGTGAAATTTTACAGCATTTAAATGATCTGATATCATTAATATCACATACACATAAAATTTTGTTGAAGGTAATTAAAAAATGTTTCCAACAGTACACTGACAGGGAACTGCCAGAAATTTAAGCTAGATTCAGAAGAGGACGTGGAATGAGGTATATCATTGCTAATATCAGATGGCTCTTGGTGGAAAGCAGAGAATATCAGAAGGATGTTTACCTGTGTTTTATTGACTCTGTAAAGGCTTTCAACTGTGTGAATCATAACAAATTATGGATTGCATTGCAAAGAATGAGAATTCCACAATACTTAATTGTGCTCATGTGGAACCTATACATAGACCAAGAGACAGTTTGAACAGAACGAGGGAATACTATGGTTTAAAAGCAGGAAAGGTGTATGTCACAGTTGTATCCTTTCACTGTATTGATTCAATATGTGTACCAAGCAGTTTTCAAAGTGCAAACTGCAGCTTCTGTTAAAATTAAAGAATTTATTGAAGAAACAAAATGATCCAGAATTGCGTAGCACTGTGTAAGGATTCACTAAAGTACTGCCATGAAGGAAAATTGTCACAGAGCTTAAATACAAAGAATCTGGGAACTTTACAAGAAGAAAATTCTGATTGGTTGACATTTACAGACTCATGCTTTAACAGACGCAGACAATGACAAGACCATTTAAACAAGGGTTGTAATCTTGCATGACAGTACACATCCTCTGTACACTTCTGCTCATACTGCTGACACCGTAAAAACTTTGTTTTGAGGTGTAAAAGTTGCTCCCAATAGTCCAGATCTTGCTCCTGGGACTTTTGTTTTTTTCTTTTTCAAGTTTGACATTTATATCTTTTTTTGTTTTTTTAATGTTTTATTGTGAATTATTTAATAGTGTACATGGGAGAACATTAGTTTTACATTAATTCTATCTTATATTGTTTCATTGCCATGGTTACAGTCCCCTGCATGCATTATCAACCAACCAAAGGGTATATACCCTGCAAGCCTGCCCCCCCCCGGTTGTCAGCACACAGCCCCTCTCCCTTTCTGTGTCTGAAGTCCCCAGCGACTCCATCTCTCCACGTCATCATCTCTGCCTCCGTCTCTGGCGTCATCGCTTCTCTGGGTCGGGTCCCGCTTTCCGCTCTTCTCCCTTGATGGTCCCAGGGACCTCCACTCCTAGATTGCAAAATTAATCA
>NW_006408690.1:4101752-4102686 GCF_000296735.1 Chrysochloris asiatica
GTGGTCACCAATCAGAGCTTGTATTGCCATTGAGTCTTAGTCTTGGAAGGGGGTTTGCTCTGAGGAAGCCCAACCACTTGCCTTGATATCTCCTGGGCGAGCAACTTGCTTGTACTTGTAGTAATCGGTTGGTTTGCCATTATTGTTTTGTACTTTTCCTGTCAATCTTTCAAGAAGTATCTTGTGTTCTAACTGCTCCAGGCTGATCTGCTTGTCCTTTCAAGTGGAAATTTCCCACCTCTGAAGATCCTGCATGATGATCAGGATTCCACCTATGGTCTTATGTAATGCAGAGGCTCCATAGGAAGCCTCCTTCACTGGCCACATTGTAGCCCCATTTTAGGTATTCCAATCAGTTATAGGCAGAAGACGGACTTACAAGCTTTCTGTGGTGATATTTCTGGCTATTCCTTTCTCTCTTTCTCCAGTGTCTATTTAATAACGGTATACAAGGAAAACCAAGATTCAAAAGACAGCCAAGCATATTAACATTATTTACCCCCCTTTTCCGCATTCCAATCATGTCTTACTCCCTGTATCCAAGAGTCCTGTTGTTTCAAGGTTGATCATACATCACTATTTACCTCTGTCCCACTTAGCCTATGCAAACCTGCCTAATTGTTCTCCCATCTGCTTTGTTCTTCCATTTCTCTTCTTGTATATTGCACCTCCATCCCCTCACCCCACTCCCCACGTCCTGGTAACCATCAAGGATTACACCCACCCTTACTATGGGTTCTTTTTCTTAGTCTTTTACAGTAGTGTTCCTATGCAATATTACTCCTTTTGTGACTGACTAATTTGGTAGCGTAGTGGTTATGAATCGGGCTGTGAACTGCAAGGTCAGCAGTTCAAAACTACCAGCTGTTCCACGGGAGAAAGATGAGGCTTTCTGCTCCTGTAAAGATTTATAGCCTCGGAAACCCTGTACAGG
>NW_006408690.1:4104011-4111501 GCF_000296735.1 Chrysochloris asiatica
AAGCAGTGCTTTGCTTATCCTGGGTCTCTTTCCTTTCCATATAAAATTTGTAATTGTTTTTTCCATCTCTTTGAAGAATGTTATTGGAATCTGGATTGGGATTGCATTATATGTGTAAATTGCTTTGGGCAGTATTGACATTTTCACAATATTAAGTCTTCCTACCCAGGAGCATGGTGCATTCTTCCATTTTTGTAGGTCTATTTTGGTTTCTTGTAGTAGTGTTTTATAGTTTTCTTTGTGTATATAAGTCCTTTGTTTCACTGGTTTCATTTATTCCTAGATATTTCATCCTTTGGGTGGCTATTATAAGTGGTATTGCTTTCCTAATGTCCTTTTCATTGCTGTCGTTTTTGGTATAGAGGATTCCAACTGATTTTAGTATGTTGATCTTATATCCTGCCATGTTGCTGAATCTTCCAATGTGGTCTAGTAGCTCTTTTACTGAGTCTTTGGGGTTTTCTATGTATAGAAATAGAGTTTTCTATGTATGCAAATAGAGTTTTACTTCCTCTTTGCCAATTTGGATGCCTTTAATTTCCCGGTCTTGCCATATATCTCTTGCTAAGACTTCCAGCACAATATTGAATAGGTTGCTCCTGGAACTTTTATCTGTTTGCTCCCCTGAAAACAACCCTTCAAGGATGAAGATTCACCTCTGATGAAGATTCACAGCAGTGCATTCATAGCTCACAGCTCAGCCTAAAACATTTTTTAATAAGGGAATACGAAAGCTTGGTAGCAGATGGACAAAGTGTATTGAAAGGCAAGGAGATAACATCGAAAAATGATGTATTTGTCTTTTCTGAAAGTTGATTGAAATGAATTCTACAGCCAGAGTGTAGCTAATTTTTTACTCACCCTTGTATGTATACATTGTATGTATTTGTATATATGTATGTATGTACATATGTATGTGGAACAAGGGATATCATTGCTGACGTCAGATGGATCTTGGCTGAAAGCAGAGAATACCAGAAAAAATCTTTATCTGTGCTTTATTGAATACACAGTGGCTTCCAATTGTGTGGGTCATGGTATACTATGGACAGCATTGCAGAAAACGAGTATTCCGAAACGTTTAATTGTGCTCATGAAGATTGTACATGGACCAAGAGGCAGTTGTTTGAACAGAACAAGGAAACACTGAATGGTTTAAAATTAGGAAAGGTGTATGCCAGGGTTGTATTCTTTCTCCATACTTATTCAACCTGTATGCTGAGCAAATAATCCAAGAAAGTGGATTATATGAAGAAAAACGTGGCATCAGGATTGGAGAACGACTCATTAACTTCTGTGAAAGTGGTCATATTAGGAGGTACTGAATGGAGTGGGTAAAAAATGTGGCGTAGAACTCAAAATTATAAAACAAATTAGGGTTACTGGTCACACAGAGACTGGTGGAACCCCAAAGACTATACTTAGACCCTTCAGGCTTGGAACTGAACTCATCCGATGGCTCAATTTTCAACCAAACATGCAATATGCTGATGATACAACCTTGCTTGCTGAAAGGGAAGAGGACTTATTTACTGATGAAGACCAAGGACCACAGCCTTCGGTATGGGTTGCACCTCAACGTAAAGAAAACAGAAATCCTCACCACTAGACCACGATAAATGGAGAAAAGACTTCATTTTGCTAGGATCAACCATCAATGCTCATAGTAGCAGCATTTGAGAAATCAAACAACCCAAATGGTGTTCCGAATAAGATTTTTACAGAGAAACAGAATAAAAGATCATAGTTAAAATGCAAGCAAAATGAACATAATTCTGTTATGAACTCTTAGTCAACCACACGAAGAAGCTAAAAAAAAAAAAAAAATGGTTTAAGGAAATCTGGTCAGAAGTTGGCAAAATCAAAATTATCAAAAAGACTCCCAAAGCAGCCACCTGTAAAGATATATTATTGCAACTTGCAGAAGGAAAACCAGCCTTGATCAAAAAGCAGCTTTAGCATAGGAGAAACAAAGAGCTCTATTGCTACAGCAGTGTCTACCAGTGACTTTCATCTAGAGCAGGGGTGGGGAACCTTTTTTATTTCAAGGGTCATTTGGATATTTGTAACAACATTCATGGACTATACAAAATTACCAGCTTAAAAATTAGCTTGCTATATTTGGTTAAACATTTAATTAACTCACCGGTAATGTGGAGTCCAAGCAGCTCTGGCAGCATAGTGGTTATGACTTGGGCTGCGAACCGCAAGGTCAGCAGTTGGAAACTACCAGCTGTTCTGCAGGGGAAAGATGAGGCTTTGTGCTCCTGTAAAGATTTACAGCCTCAGAAACCCTGTACAGGGTCACTATGAGTCGGAACTGACTCCATGGCACATAACAACAACAACAATAATGTGGAGTCCAAGGACCTCTGGTTGCATAGTGCTTATGAATAGGGCTGCTAACCTCAGGGTCAGCAGTTCAAAACTACCAGCTGTTCCGCAGGAGAAAGATGAGGTTTTCTGCTCCCGCAAAGATGTATAGCCTTGGAAACCCTGTACAGGGTCACTGTGAGTTGGAACCGACACTAGAGCATGTAACCACCACCACCAACGTGGAGTCCTGGACTCCTGGTGTGGCACTGCGGTTTAATGCGCTGGACTGCAGAGTCATTTTGAACCACAAAGTCTGTGGTTCAAGCTCACTAGCTCTTCCTCACAAACCCTGTACAGCATTACTATGGGTCACAACCAATTCCATGGCACTTAACAAGAACAATGTGTAGCCCTGGTGTGGCGCTATAGGATAAGCACTGGACTGCAAAGTTGGTTTGAACTGCAGGATCGGCAGGTGTAACACAGCAGCTGCTCCTGGGAAACCCTGTACAGGCTCTCCGTGAGTTGGAACCAACTCAGTGGAACTTAACAACAACTATGTGATGGCTGGAACTGCAGTTGCTTTGGCAGGGCCAGACCAAATGATTTTGCGGGCCTATACAGCCTATGGGCTGGACGTTCCCTATCCCTGATTTAGAGGAACCACAGGAAACTGAATGGAGATTTTTAGGGTTCTAGATCCAGATGAGAGGTGCCTTTTCATGCTTTGTGTATCTGTTGGCTTTGATGGTAGGACTCTGGTGGGTGGGCAGTGTCTCCTGTGTGTGATATCTATAACTTCTAGATTTGAAATATCAAAAGAAAGACCCAGAGACACATGCAAATACTCATATGGTAGAGACAAATGACCCCTGGTGTCAAAGGAAGAGGGGCAGGAAAACATTTTGGAAGATGACATGGGAACAGTAAGTTTCATTTTTCTTTTCTTGGGTAAACGAATTAGTTGATAGTTAGCAGAGGTCAGTCTGCTGTTGAGCACGTTGTCTGGGGTTATTAATTTAAAGAAAGGAAAACAATAAGAATTTAACTGCAGTATATTATATGACTGGTGATTTCTATGTAACATCTACCAATGGACCTTCAGTTAGTTGTTCTACTTTAATGACAAGTCTGAATCATTCTTTCATCAAAATTTTGTAAAATAAATTTTAGTATTGCTTATATATATGAGTCTACTTTTTCAGTGATGTCATTGTTCTTTATTTAGACCTGGTGAATGTAAGCTTATTTAGTAGATTGAGATTTTGTTTGGTTGGCTGTAAAGAAACTTTATACCTAGGTTTTCCTTAGTGTTTATAATCAGCCATGTTCTATCGATGGTTGCCCAGTAATTTTTTTTTTTTTTTTTAGGTTCCTAAATCTATGGATCAGGTAGCAGACTAGAAACCCCAACAGGCTATCTTTTTTTCTTAATGTTTTATTGTGAATTAGGGGATAGTTTACGTGGGAGAACATTAGTTTTACATTCATCCTATTGTATATCGTTTCATTGCCATAGTTATAATCCCCTCCATGCATCATCGACCAACCAAAGGGTATATCCTGCAAGCCTGCCCTGCCCAGTAATTCTTGTTAAATGTCATTGAGTTGGTTCCAACTCATAGCGACCCTGTATAGGGTTTCCAAGTAATGACTGTTGGGTTTGAACTGCCAACCTTGTGGTTAGCAGTCCATTGCTTATCCATTTTAGGTATAGCTTTATCAACTTATTTCTTACCCTGGCCCAAAACATCAAATGTTTTCTTTAATCTTTGACATACAGAAAGACCTTGTATAATGCACTTTTTGAATGTGCATTTTTATTACCTAACTTGCATATGTAATGGATCACTAGAGCTCATCAAAAAATTACTACTGTAGTCTCATATTGGTGACAGGTGTTCTATTAAACATTTAGTATATGAGTAGTCTGTTCATCTTACTTGGGGTATTTCTGAATGAATTGTGACAAGCTAGTAAAATCTTTTGAAGGTTTTTTTTTTTTCCAGACTCCTTGAGCTAATATTTTCCCTTTGGCCAGTGGGATAGACTGTATGTTATTTTTGATACTTTTTAAAGACATGTGGGCAGTTACTGTGCATATAAGCCAGATGGCATGTGTCAGCTCCTTTCCTGGAAAGAAAGAGTTTTTTAGGGCTGCTGTAGTAAATAAAACCTTATGTGACTTCTTATGTAGCTGTTCCCTTCTTTACATAAATTAGTTCTTCAAGAAGCTCTTCACAGAATATTGGGCACCTTTTTCACTTACTGACAAGGAGTGAGATATCCTTTTATATTTGTATTAAACTGCTCACGGAATCCTGGTGTGACATTATAGGGTAAGCACTGGACTACTTACTGCAAGATTGGCAGTTCAAACTTACCAACCGCTCCCTATGCAGGGTGGTTATGAGTCAAAGTAAGTTATGAGTCAAAACCGACTTGAAGGCATTTAACAACAACAGCAACAAGCTACTTACAGATAGGATCTGAGTCAGTGGTTGGCTGGCACTGGACAACCCTCTCACAACAAACAATATGTGAAGTACTTAGAACTCCAAACCAGACCAGTTGCAGTTAAGTTGATTCAGACTCATGGTCACCCCATATTTTGAAGGATAGAACTGAGCTCCAAAACCATCCTGATTCACAGATCAGCCATGGATAGTGTTTTCTATGTTAGCTCTTGCCTTTTAATAAGTATGAGTGGTCTTCAAAAAGGTCAAGGGAAAAAAATCACATCTTTCTAAAAACTATTTTTATTTTGTTTTTATTGTGAATTATGTGATAGTTTACATGGGGGGAACATTAGCTTTACATTCATCCTATCATATTTCGTTTCAGTGCAATGATTACAATCCCCTCCATGTATCATTAAACAACCAAAGGATACACCCAGCAAGCCTGCCCATTGGTTGTCAGCACACAGCCCCTCTCCGACCCTGAGTCCCCCAGCTGCTCCATCTTTCCACATCATCATCTCTGCTTCCATCTCTGGTGTCACTGCTTCTCTGAATAAGGTCCCACACTCCGGTCTTCACCTTGAGCGGGTCCCAGGGACCTCCTCTCCTGGACTGCAAAATCAGTCACTCCCCTTCTTTTGTTACATTTGCAACATTCACTGTCAGTCCTAATAGCAGTTATTCACTATTGAACCTCAAGAGTCTTATCCCCATCCAGACAGATTGGAAACCATTCAGTGGAGATTCTACCTTACCCAAAACCCTCTGGAACTAGGCTCTCTCATGAAAGATTGTAAGCCAGTCACTTTGTGCCTTTGTAGCCCCCCACCCCCACCCCCCATTTTGGGTAGCCAGTGTCTAAGTTGCCCATCCCTGTCAATCCTGTGTACCAAGAGGGTGGGAATGAGCCTCACTGTAAAGATTTGTTCCTTCTTTTGAGCTACTACATCCATAAGTATAGGTAAAGTTCATCAAATTGTAGCAGATTACTCTTTTTTTTTTCCCCTCTTCTTTCTTCTTCTAAGGAGCTCTGGTAGCATAGTGGTTACGAATCGGGCTGCGAACCTTAAGGTCAGCGGTTCGAAACTACCAGCTGCTCCGCGGGAGAAAGATGAGGCTTTCTACTCCCGTAAAGATTTACACCCTCGGAAACCCTGTACAGGGTCGCTATGGGTCGGAACCGACTCGACGGCACTTAACAACAACAACTTCTTTCTTCTTCTAGTCGAGTTCTGATCATCCAGCCATGTAACCCGGTCAAGTGGGTACAGTCTGCAAGTATGAGTGTTCTTGTGCATTTCCCCTCACTTATATCAACTGGATGTTTCACTCTCTGCTCTCGTCCTCTGTGGCCATGTTACTGTCTCATTGCCCAGGAGTCCCCAGGTCTTGCCACACTGCTGGCCAGCCAGATCTCAACCCAGGTTTACAGGAGTCTGTTGAATGTGGTCGGACTTAACTCACAACTTCATTGCTGTTTTTCCCTCATTTCCCCTTATTGGTGACCAACGTGGACACCAGCAAATCCACATTCCTATTTGTGTATTCCCCTTGAGTCTTAGTCTTTGAAGGGGGTTTGCCCTTAGAGCATCCGACCACTTGTCTTGATGGCTCCTGTGCAGACAGCTTGCTTGTTCTTGTAGTAGTCAGACTGCCATTATTGTTTTTTATTTTTCCTGTTGGTCTTTCTTTCAAGAAGTATCTTCTGTTCTAGTAGCACCTGGCTGGTCTGCTTATCCTTTCAAGTGGAAATTTCCTACCTTAGAAGATTCTGAATGGGGATCAAGATTCCACCTGTGGTCTTATGCAATGCAAAGACTCTGCAGAAAGCCTCCTTCACTGGGCAAGTTCTAGCCCCAGTTTAGGTATCCCAATCAGTTATAGGCTGAAGACGGACTTACAAGCCTATAATTGGTTGGAAGATGGACTTACAGTGATGTTTCTGGCTATTCCTTTCTCTCCCCCTCAAGTGTCTATTTTACAATAGTAGGTAAGGGAAACTAGGATTCAAAAGACAACCACACATCTTAACATTATTTCCTCTCTTTTACCCATTTAAACCATGCCTCAATCCCTGTATCCCAGAGCCCTGTTGTTCCAAGGTTGATGATACATCACTATTTACCTCTGTCCCACTTAGCGGCCTAACTGTTCTCCCATCCACCTTGTTCTTCCATTCCCTTCCCCCTTGTATATTGTCTCCTCCTCCTCCCCCAGCACCTAAACTATCCTGTGTCTATTCCCTACTTTGTGCTTTACATTCCCCTCCCTCCCCTTACCCCACCCCCTGCATCCCGGTAACCAGCAAATAATTTTTTTTCCCCCCTTTTAGTGTGGGTACTTTTCCTTAATCTTCTACAGTAATGGTCCTGTGCAGTATTTCTCCTTTTGTGATTGACTAATTTCACTCCACATAATGTCTTCAAGGTTCATCCATGTTTTGTGGTGGCTTGCAGCTTCCTTGTTATTCTTCAAGATAGCATAATATTCCATGGTGTGTATGTATCACAGTTTGTTTATCCATTCTTCCATTAACGGGCACTTAAACTGTCTCCATCTTTTTGCTGTTGTGAATAGTGCTTCTATGAACATTGGTGTGCATATATCTACTCGTGTTACGGCTCGTATTTCTTCTGGATAAATACCAAGTAGAGGAATTGCTGGATCATAAGGTATTTCTATTTCCAACCTTCTGAGGAAGCGCCATATTGC
>NW_006408690.1:4112686-4114005 GCF_000296735.1 Chrysochloris asiatica
GAGGGGTTGGAATGATCCTTGCTGTAAAGATTTGTTCCCTTTTTTGAGCTACTACATCCATAAGTATAGATAAAGTTCATCAAATTGTAGTGGGTTACTCTTTTTTTCCTCTTCTTTCTTCTTCTAGTTGAGTTCTAATCAGCCATTGAAGCCAGGTCAAGTGGGTACTATCTGCAAGTATGGGTGTTCTTATGCATCTCCCCTCACTTCATATCAGCTATGTTCCATACCTCTTAATTCCACATTTCCATGCGCTTTTTGAAGTCTCCTGGTATATTTGGTCATCATCTTAAATTGAAATTCCCACCCCCCCTTTTTTTTGGATGACACGAATGTTTGAATTCTAGAAGCATTTGATTTTCATTTATCTTGGCTGAATCTTAAACTGCTGAACTTCAGAATTTGAAGTATAAACTTTCGGCATTTGATAAAGTCTATTATCTTGGCAGTTTTTTAAAAAGTATGTTTTATCTGGAGATTTATACAAAGTTTCATTTCTTCAAGGTGTTGACTTCAAGGTGAAAACAATATCAGTGGATGGAAATAAAGCTAAACTTGCAATATGGGTAAGAGTTTTAAAAATACATCTTTAATTAATAATAAGTGTATCTTTCAGGGAAGCAGAAGTTAATTGTGTAGTATTCCAGGGGTGAATGAATAATTTGTATTAAATAATTTTTGGTAGCTCTGATATTGATAAAAGGATAAAGCAAATCATTATACTTTACAATTGGGTGATTAAACAAAGGCGTGGTTTACTAAAAATATATGTTCTTTTCAGAATATTTTATAACAGAACAAAGTATAACAAATATCACCTATTTTAGAGAATCATTGTTACTGAATGTGTTTCTTTAAACTTTGAAAAAGACGTAAAGACATGTTGCTTAGTATAAATATTTATAAAATTTGAGTTTGCCAATTTAGGATTTATTTTTAATACTGAGATTCAGTCTTTCCCTAGTGGCTTTATTTCATTTCCCTGTGAAGCCAATTATTATCATAATTGCTCTGCTAGATTTCTTCATGTTAGGGTTGGATGAGGTATCAATAACTGTCAACAAAACTGCCAGGCCCAGAGACGTTCTAGCCAAGGTACTTAGTGTCTCTGTTTGTCCCTCTTTCCATCACTCCTGTTTATTATTTGTCTATCTAGTGTTTATTTGGAGTTCTGGTGCGGCACTTTGGGTTAATGTGCTGGATTGCAGAGTTGTTTGAACCTCAAGGTTGGTGGTTCAAGCTCACCAGCTGGTCCCTGGAAACCCTATACAGGGTCGCTATGGGTTGGAAATGACTCTACAGCACTTAACAACAATAAT
>NW_006408690.1:4114600-4115743 GCF_000296735.1 Chrysochloris asiatica
GGGAGCAGAAAGCCTCATCTTTCTCCCTCGGAACAGCTGGTAGTTTCGAACTGCTGACATTGCAGTTCGCAGCCCAATTCGTAACCACTACGCTACCAGAGCTCCTTAATTAACATGGTAGTTAAATGATAAATGTATCTTGTGTTAAATCACAGATTGAAGCAGGAAGCCTTCATGCATTGTGCGATCTCATTTATCTTTATGATGGTCTCTGAATGGCATATTGTTTGATAATGTACTATCCTTTAAGTCATTACCACCTGTTTTGCTTCTTCATGCCAGTATATTTGATGTCAGTTAGAAAAGAATACGTCATTATTAATGACATAAATGTCATTAATGTCCAACAGAAAACAATTTGGAAAAGCAGGACTAGACCATATTGACATTAAAGTATGTAAGAATGCTGTGTTCTGTCTGTACTAAAGTGGGGGCATGGTTTTCCTATCACTTCTTTCTGCCTTTGCTCCTGTTTGTGAAATACAGATTACAGTAGGGTGTCAAGCATGAAAGGAGATTTATGCCATTAAATTTTTTTTTTTGCTTTTTCCCCCTATTTTCTAGTTTCTGCCAAATATAAAGGCTGGAAGATTATTAATTAAGTGATAATTTTACCCTTGACTTACATATTTTAAAGAAGAGTGGTTTTCCATCTGACTCAAGAAAATAATATAAGCTCATTCTGAAAATATAAATGAGACAATGTGAAATTCGTGAAGAGAGCTCACTTTTAACTAGTGTCCATACTTAAGTGTTGTTGTTGTTGTTGTTATGTGCCATGGAGTCGGTTCCAACTCATAGTGACCCTGTACAGGGTTTCCGAGGCTGTAAATCTTTACGGGAGCAGAAAGCCTTTTCGAACTGCTGTCCCTGAGGTTCATAGCCTGATTCATAACCACTACACTACCAGAGGTCCTTTAGTGACCCTCATTGAAGTCATTTAGGCACATACATATATACTGTTACATATGTTTATAAGCAATTTCCCAAGAGAAAGGGATTATGTACTATTTTATCACCTGTTTATTCCCTTCACCCCCCACACTCATAAACTGTATTTTTCCATGTCATTAAATTCAGAGATGCATTAGTTTAAATGGTTACTTGGCATCCCATCCCATGGCTGTACCTTAATTTGCCAGT
>NW_006408690.1:4119526-4134344 GCF_000296735.1 Chrysochloris asiatica
GGTCAGAGAAAAAGAGGAAGACCCCCAACGAGATGGATTGGCCAAGTGGCAGCATCGATGGACTCAAACGTGGCAACAATAGTGAGGTTGCCCCAGCATCAGGCAGTGTTTTGTTCTGCTGTGCATGAGGTCGCTATGGGTCGGTACCGACTCGATGGCACCTAACAGCAACAACAGTGGATGATATGTACATTGTTTTTAGTTTTTCACAAACAATATCAATGCTTTGATAAATACTCTTATTTATACATTTGTATGCATTTGTCTGTTACTTTTGTGGAAAAATTCCAGTATCTTTTAATTCCATTTTCCATCAACTTTTTGAAGCCCCCTTGCATATTCCTATATGTAGAATGTGAAGATGTCGCATTAATATACACCAAAAAGTCTTAAAAGATCAGTTTACACTTCCATCAGTTTTATTTTCTGATTAATTTTCTACATCTCACTTTGCACTGTGTATTGACAGTCTATTGCTTCTCTGAATAACAAGCTAACTTTTTAATGCATTTCTTTAGATTAGTGATGATTTCTCTCCTGTTGTTTTTAAGTGAATTTTTTGTTTATATACTTTGTCCTTTTTATATTATCATTCATCTTTTCTTAAAAGTCTATATGAAAAAATATTAACTCTATTGTATGCTACATTTGTACTTTGTCATTTGTCTTTAAAATCTTGTTTAAGACTAGTATCTAGTCCCTGCATGATTTAAACTGCTACTCAGTGACTCCTCAGAAGATTGGTTTGGTGGTCTTCAGAAAAGTTAGCCACTGAAATGTTGATGGAGCATAATTCTCCTCCAACACACATGAAGTTACCATCAGTTGACATTAGCTTGATGGCAAGTGATTTTTTGTTGTTGTTTAAGATGACGATATGTGTGAATATGGATGATGGACTCCTGGTCCAGTGTAGGATCATCACTGGACTTAGAACCAAAAAGTCAGCAGTTCAAACCCAACAGCCTTTTCGCAAACCTCACACAGGATTACTATGAGTGAGAACTGACTTGACGACAGTTAACAACAACAAATACATGAATATGTATGTGAATGTATATGTAGAATAGTACTTTGTCATATGTTATTTTTTCCTCTCCAGTTTGCCATTTGCCTTCGAATCTTGTTTAGGACGAAGGTGTCACACACGTAGGCAGAGAGAAACACATAGAGATAGAGCAGAGAGATGCTCTTGCCATGACAAGGCTTTAATGTTTGTATGGTCAGATCAGTGGCTTTTCTTCATTTTATCTAGGTTGCATAACACACTTAGGAACACATTCCCATCCCAAGGTTAGTATGCAAGTGGCTCCTGGCTTATGAATGAAGTCCGTTCCTAAGTGTGTCTTTAAGTCAAGTTTGTAAGGAAATAGAAACTAGTGCATAAAGGTGCAAGAAAAAAGGCTCAGTGTTACAGTAGGTTAAGCACTGGGCTGCCAACTGCATGGTGGGCAGTTCAAAGTCACCAGACTCGAGGGAGAAAGCTGAGGCTATCTGCCCCTGTAAAGATTAAGCGTTGGAAACGTTGTTAAGAAGCAGTGTTACTCTGTCCTGTAGTGTTGCAGAGTCAAAATCTAATGGTAGTGGGTTTGGTTTTATTTTTTAGTGCAAGAAAAGGCTAAAAGCCTTTCCGATGATATCACAGTGCACATGCAGCAAATGAAGGTGATTGTGATGAAGAATATTTTTTGAGTAGGGGTTGGTTCAGTAATTTCAAAGTTAGGGCAAAATTACGTAATGTTAAAGGGCAAGTAGACGTTGTCTCTAAGCTCCTAGCCTGGGACTGCCTATATATGATCCAGTTTACTGTGATTCTTCTATGGTTTTATTAGTGAACCCACTTTGAAGCTTCTTCTATAATCAGTCATATAGAAAAATCAAACATAAGCCCTGTCCCCACTGCCTTCTAGAAGTGCATATAGCTCATGGTCTGTCATCTCTAAAGCTTTTTCTTCTATTGTCTTTTTGTACAACCTTCCCTCCCATTCCTACATTCTATTATTTAGCTTTTGTAGTTTCTTTCTAGTCCTTGGTTTATCACTTTCTATCTTTTAATAATCCCTTCTCTCCTCCCATCAGAAGATAAAACCATAGGATAAAGACAAAAAGCTCTAGTTAAAAAATATTATATTTCTTTCATTTACCACATACTGCTGTTTTGAAAACAAACACATGTAAAAATCTAGCTTTTGAGTGTTTTGGCACTTATAATTATTATAGCCATGAACCAACAACTATGGTGGAGGTTTATTTTGCCCAACTAATCACACCTCCTTAAACATTTTTAAAGTTAATCCAAAGCTGTCAAGACTCCAAACTCTGGCCTAATATTCATATATTGTTGTTGTTAAGTGCTGTCGAGTCATAGCAACCCTGTATAGGATTTCCAAGGAGTAGCTGGTGGGTTTGAATCTCTAACATTGTGGTTCGAAGTCCAGTGCTGATTCTATAGCACCACACGAGAACTCCAGTATCCATACCGGAATTTCAATATTCACACCCACAAAGCACTTAAATCCAGAAAGGCTAATGTTTTAAAAATAAAGATTTGATGATAAGTTTAATGTTAAAATATTCATGAGTTAGTTTTACAGTTTAATATTCATATGTAAAGTGCGAAACTCATGAATATTTTAACATTAAAAATTCTTAACTTGTCTTTATTTTTAAAACATTAGGCTTTCTGGATTTAAGTGATTTGTGTGTGTGTGTGTATGTGTGTTGATCTCAATGAAGAACCAAACTCATAGCTGGCAAGTTGATTTCTGACTCACAGTGACCCTATAGGACCGAGTAGAACTGCTCCATGAGTTTTCTGAGACTGTAAATCTTTACCGAAGCAGATTGCCTTGTCTTTCTCCTCCTGAGCATGGTGGATTTGAACCGCTGACCCTTTGATTAGCAGCCAGACTTTTACCACTGCGCCACCAGTGCTCCTCAGTGAAGAACAGGGGAAACAAAATTCATACTTTGTGACTTTCTGCTATCTCTTGTTAAACTGTTAAGCACCATTGAGTTGATTCTTTACTAACTCTAGAAACTAGTTTATTAAAGTTATGGACACAGTTTCATTATGAAATAAGTAGGATGATTTTTTTTTTTCTTTCATAACAAAAAGTCTCGAGACTGAAATATTTTATGTTTGTTTGGTCCTTGGCCCAAACTGTTGTATAAGAATGGAAATGTTTTAAATTAAAAGTACGTATGAAAAACAGCTAATCCTTAAAATTGCAAATTTACTATCCGCAAACTGAGTCTTATCTTTTTCAGTAGTGACTTTTCCTCCTCTGTCACTCTTTTTCAACAAAAAAGAAGTCTGTAGCATTCAAAGTTAAATGCTTAAATAAAATCCAGCAAATGGCATACCATTGCTCTAAGGGTGATTCTGACTCATGGCAGTGTGCCGGGGCTGAGTACCACCAGCCCTGTCTTCCAATGTACCTCTCTCTGTGTGGACCCAAAACCTTCAAGCTTCTGCTTAGCCCTTTGCACAACTCAGGAACTTTAGGCTGTCTCATGGGATCTACATTATAATCTGCTTCAGAAGCACATACACTTCACTTTGGTCAGGATTTATATTATTGTTCATAAAAGGTTAAATAAAATATCTGTATTGATTAATTTAAAATACCCAAACCTGATAACTTTGAGAATGAGAGTTTATTGTAAAAAGAGAAATTTTGTTTTTAGCTCTTAAATTTATCTGTTTATAAAACTTAATTTTAATTTTGCTGTTTTATCACGTTAACATGGTGGGACGGGAGGTGGTATTGTATCTGTACTGTGCGGATATTGGTGAGGATCTGAAAGCAAGGAAGTGTAGATATTTTACATTTATATGAATTTGTCTGTGGAAGGGTGGTGAATGTGCAAAGTTATTAACATTTATTTTCCTTTTAAGTTTCTCTTCTGGGGCTGTGCATTAACTCCTTTCTACCTATTGATAGTGTCTTAAAGCTCCTTTGGTCCCCCCCCCCCCCCATTACTGTTTTAAAATCCTTTGAAATTTTGAAGCCTACTTTATCTAAAGGAGCTTGTTCCATAGCTAATCCTAGATGTATAACCTTGAAATTGGTCACTCAGTAGAAGTTTGACATGCCTTTAGACTCTTCTTCAGGTGACTTTACATTAGCAGACTGTAAACTCTATATAAAAGGACCAGATAGCATGTATTTAGGTCACTTTACAGTGATTCCTGTCACAACTACTCAGCTTCTCTGTAGTGTAAAAGTAACCATGTTGTTCTGTGCTATTATGTCGGTTTTGCTGTTATGACCTAGTCGACCCTGTCTAGGGTTTCTGAGGAGCAGCCTAGTGGGTTTGAAGCACAGATCTTGCATTATCCTGCAGCATCACACCAGGACTCCAAAAGTAACCATAGCAACACAAAATCAAATGGGCCTGTAACTTTATTTAATAGTTGTTGCATAGTGAAAGAGGTGGTCTGTGAGCTGTGGTATCAGTTTGGCAACCACTGTTTTAGGAAATTGTTGTTATTAAAATGTGCTGTAAAGTTGGTTCTGACTCACAGCGACTGTATACGGTTTCTGAAGGAGTCCTGGTAGTGTAGTAGGTTGCACGTTGGGCTTCTGATTGCAAGGACAGTTCAGATTCACCAGCAGCTTCTTGGGAGAAAGATGGGGCTTTCTGCTCCCGTAAAGATTTTCAGCCTCGGAAAGCCTGTACAAGGTCACCATGAGTTAGAACCAACTTGACAGCACAGCTCCACCACCATAGGATTTCTGAGGAGCAGCTGGTAGGTTTGAACCACTGACCTTGTGGTTAGCAGTCCAGTGCTTAACCTGCAGTGCCACACCAAGATCCCTTATTATAAGTTGATAGAGGATGATAGAGAAGGAACCAGGCTCAGAAGTAGAAGCTTGTTTGTAAAAATTTATTCCCCCAGCAAACCTTAGCAGCTAACCTGAGTCAAGAATTGCTCTAGGCAGTGTGATTAAGCCCATGAAGTTCCTTCCTGTCCTCTTGAAATTACATTTCCTAGCTAGTACACATCTTTAGTTGTTCATCAATCCTTGTATTAGTTAGAAACACTATATAACAAGTAGTATGAGTCCTGGTAAGGAGCTCTGGTAGCGTAGTGGTTACGAATCGGGCTGCGAACCTTAAGGTCAGTGGTTCGAAACTACCAGCCGCTCTGCGGGAGAAAGATGAGGCTTTCTACTCCCGTAAAGATTTACACCCTCGGAAACCCTGTACAGGGTCGCTATGGGTCGGAACCGACTCGACGGCACTTAACAACAACAAATGGTGCTGTAGGATAATGCACCTGACTGAAATGTCAACTTGAGCCACAAGGTTCGTAGTTCAAATTCAACAGCCGCGCCTTGGAAACACTGTATAGGGTCGCTATGAGTTGGAACCGACTTGATGGCACTTAACAACAACAACAGGTTGGCTTTATGTAATTTCCTAAAAGAAGATACATAAAAAACACTGTGTAAAAAGTTAGAAAGACCAACTTAAAGTAAGATATCCCTGTAGTTCTAAGTTAGTGGTTATAATTTCAAGTTAATGGTTATCAAACTGAACTATACATTAGAGTCACCTGCAATGATTTGAAAAACTATCACATCTAAGTCAATTAAATAAAAATATATGGGAGTACTGTATGTGCCAATGGAATGAACTTCACATTTGATAAAAATCTTACATCTAAAATGGTAGAAAACTTTTATTTGGGTGCCTTTTTCTAGAGATGAGATTGTTGTTGTTGTTGTTATGTGCTGTGGAGTCAGTTCTGACTCATAGTGACCCTGTACAGGGTTTCCGAGGCTGTAAGTCTTTACAGGAGCAGAAAGCCTCATCTTTCTCCCACGGGACAGCTGGTAATTTCAAACTGCTGACCTTGTGGTTCGCAGCCCAATTTGTAACCACTACGCTACCAGAGCGCCTTAGAGATGAGATGAGTGTTTATTAATTTTATTTAATGAAATATTTGTCAGTTAAAGAAATTCTAGGTTTCAAGTGAACTTGCGCATTGATTTTTTTTAATAATGCCATTTGATTTTCTCCTCTAAAATGCTATGTTAAAATACTGTTAATTTTACTTTGCTTTATTTAATAATAGTTGATTGTCACTTTTAGGATACTGCTGGTCAAGAGAGGTTCAGAACATTAACTCCCAGCTATTATAGAGGTGCTCAGGGTGTTATATTAGGTAAGTGTGTATTTTAATACTTTAAAAAAAGATGTCTGTTAATTATAAATTATAGGAATTTCCAGTTTTTATAGTCTGTAAGTCAATAAGTTTTTCTTTTTCTTTTTAGGGCTTCTATTATATTGCTTAGGAGTCCTGGTGTGGCACTGTGGGATAAAGCACTGGATCACAAGATTGGTTTGAACCCCAAGTTCAGCGGTTCAAACTCACCAGCCACTTCTCGGAAACCCTATACAGCGTCACTATGAATTGGAACCAACTCAACAGCACTTAACAACAACAAACAACATTATGTAGCTTAAGGTTATATTAACCTCACTTAATACTGTTGTTAAGTGCAAGTGAGTTGGTTCAGACTCATAGCGACACTGTTTCCAAGGACCAGCTGGTGGGTTTGAACTGCTGACCCTGTGGTTCAAAGTCCAGTGCTGATCCTACAGCCCCAAACCAGGAGTACTCATTTAATGTTGTTGTTGTTGTTAGGTGCCATTGAGTTGGTACCGACTCATAGCAACCCTATGCACAACAGAACGAAGAAGCATTGCCTGATGCTGCGCCAACCTCACAGTTGTTGCCACGCTTGAGCCCATTGTTGCTGCCATTTTGCCAGTCCATCTCGCTGGGGGTCTTCCTCCTTTTCTCTGACCCTCCACTTTACTGAACATGATATCCTTCTCCAGTGACTGGTCCCTCTTGACAATATGTCCAAAGTATGAGAGACGAAGTTTGGACATCCTGACCTCCAAGGAGCACTCTGGCTGCACCACAGATCTGTTTATTCTTTTGGCAGCCCATGACACTTTCAATATTCTCCAGTACCATAACTCAAAAGCATCAATTCTTCTACGGTCTTCCTTATTCATAACATTTAATAATAATGAATGTTAAGACTTACTTAACATGCTGCCTAGCAATTAAAAAATAAAGATTAAACTAAGTTATTTCATTTAAAAGCACATGTTGATGAAGTAGAATCTGTCTTATGAAAAAACAGCACTTAACACTATTGGCTTATAATCAAACAAAATTTCAAAACCAAATGTGGATTCTCCGTGTAGTTTGTTGACAAATGTTGTCCTTAATATTCACAGGGAGCTGTTGATTAATTGTAGGCATGAATGCTTTTTATATCATGATGTATGCATCTTTGGTTGCATTTTTGTTAACGTGACAGTGACTCTTATTTTCATTCCGCATCTTTTAAGTTTAGAAAACACTTTAAAAAGTTCTTTATTAACCAACATGATATACGATATAAGTGATAACAGGAGGACAGTAAAAATCCCATCTATACGTATTTTTTCAAAGTTGAAAATTCTGGTCCTTGAAAGAAATAAGCAAAGAGGGCCATAAATGTTTAAATTCCCCCCAAATTCTTTGTTTTTTGGCTTTATATGCAAGTCTAAGCACTTTTTTGTACAACCTATTTTTTCATTATGAATGAGGACAGCTGTTATTTTGCTTAAATTAATTTTCAGGTATCACACAATATATTTTCATTTATCTCAGAACATCTGCTAATAAAATTGAAGTGTTTGTGGTATATGATTTTTTTTTTTTTCTTCTAACATACTTGATTATTGCACCTGAGTCATAGACACTGATTGTTAAGCATAGCAAAAATACAGATTGCCCATATGGTAATTTTAGCTCTTACTGCACTTCAGAAATTTAGTATCATTGCTTCTTACTTTTATTGCTTACTTAATAAACAACTCTTCCTTTTTATTTCAGTTTATGATGTCACAAGAAGAGACACCTTTGTTAAGCTGGATAATTGGTTAAATGAATTGGAAACATACTGCACGAGAAATGACATAGTAAACATGCTAGTTGGAAACAAAATTGATAAGGTAAGAAGGCAGACACGTGGCATTTGGGCCCAATATTTTAATAGTTTGTCTTAATCTTTGCATTTATCTTTTAGGAAAATCGTGAAGTTGATAGAAATGAAGGCCTGAAATTTGCACGAAAGCATTCCATGTTATTTATAGGTAGGTGTGTGGAGATTATTCTTCCCTTGTTAATGGAGAATTTTAAAATGGAATTTCTGCCACAATTATCTTTTTATGAAACTTAAGGTATATTTGTTGAGTCTTTTGCTATAAAATTTGTTGAGTCTTTTACTGTAAAATTTCACTTTAGTATCAGGCTCTTTATTTTTTATTCTATAAAAATAAAATAGGACAACATTATGTGAAGTCAGATAAAACACAATCAAATAATGCCTATCAAGATTTAACAGCATTCATTAAGAACCTGGCACAGGCAAACTCCCAAGCCCACTGCCGTCAAGTCATTTCTGACTTGTGGATTCTCTTATAGTCTCTCAATGCTAAAATGGTGCTTTGCTGGTCCAGGTGCTTAGTAGCAACAACATAAGTATTAGAAATGCTTAACCTCAGGCCCTTCCCCACATTTTCTGAATTAGAACCTACATTTGAAAAGATCTTCATGTGATTCATATACATGTTAATGTCTTAGAAGTATTGTAGAACCAAACTAGTTGTTGTTAGGTGCCATCAAGTCCAATTTATAGTGACCCTTTGCACAACAGAACGAACACTGCCCAGTACTGGGCCAACCTCCCAATTGTTGCCTCACTTGAGCCCATTGATGCTGCCACTTTGCCAGTCCATCTTGTTGGGGGTCTTCCTCTCCTTTTCTGACCCTCCGCCTTACCAAATATTATAATCCTACTCCAACAACTGGTCCTTCCTGACAACATGTCTGAAGTATGAGAGATGAAGTCTGGCCATCCTAGCCTCCAAGGAGCACTCTGTCCATACTCCTTCCAACACAGATCCGTTTGTTCTTTTGGTAGCCCATGGCACTTTCAGTATTCTCCTCCAACACTGTAACTCAAAAGCATCAGTTCTTCTACGATCTTCCTTATTCACTGTCTAACTTTCGCATGCATATGTTGTTGTTAAGTGCCTTTGAGTTGATTCTGACCCATAGCAACCCTGTATAGGGATTTCGAGGCGTGACTAGTGAGCTTGAACCACCAACCTTGCAGTTCAAATGGCGTTGCAGTCTGGCGCATTAACCCACAGTTAAGTATTGAAAATACCATGGCTTGGGTCATGCGTACCTTAGTCCTCAAGCTGACATCTTTATTCTTCAACACTTAAAAAAAGGTCTTTTACAGCAGATTTGCCTGATGCAATACATTGTGTGATTTCTTGGCTGCTGCTTCCATGAGTGTTGATGGTTGATCCAAGAAAAATGAAGTCTTTGACAACTTCATTCTTTTCTCTGTTGATAAGAATGTTGTTTATTGGCCCAGTGGTAAGGATTTTTGTTTTCTTTACATTGAGATTCAATCCATACCAAAGGCTATGATCTTCATCAGTAAATGTTTTAAGTCCTCTTCACTTTTAGCAAGCAAGGTTGTATTATCTGCATATCTCAGGTTGTAAATGAGTCTTCCTCCAATCCTGACGCCATGTTTTTCTTCATATAACCCAGTTTCTCAGAGTATTTGCTCAGCATACAGTTGAATAAGTATGGTGAAAGAATACAACCCTGTCACACACCTTTCTTAATTTTAAACCGTTAAGTGTTCCCATGTTCTGTTTGAACAGCTGCCTCTTGGTCCAGGTACAGATTCCTCATGAGCACAATTAAGTGTTCTGGAATACTCATACTTCGCAACGTTGTCCATAGCTTGTCATGATCCACACAATCGAAGGCCTTTGTATTTCAATAAAGCACCAGTAAACATCTTTCTGATATTCTCTGCTTTCAGCCAAGATCCATCTGATGTCATTCCACATCCTCTTCTAAATCTGGCTTGAATCTCTGGAAGTTCTGTGTCAGTATATGGTTGCAGCAAAGTATGAGCCAAATTTGGGTGTGTCTTCTAAATAAAACCTTTTATTGTAGCTCAGCCATGCCTATTTGCCTATTTATCTATGGCTGCTTTTATGCTACAGAGGTAGGGTTCAAAAGTTGTGCCTGTATGTCTGCAATGCCTAAGATACTTACTGACTAGCCCTTTACAGAGTAAGTTTGCTAATCCTGGTCTAAATCAAGACAAGGCCAGCTTGTGCAGTGGTTAAAGCACTCAACTGCTAACCAAAAGGTTGGTGGTTTGAAGCTGTCTTCTACTCTGAGGGAGAAAGATGTGTCAGTCTGCTTTTGTAAAGATTTATAGCCTTGGAAACCCTAACAGGCAGTTCTGCTTTGTCCTATAGGGGCATTATGAGTCAGAGTCTAATCTCTGGCAGTGGGTTTGGTTTTGGGTTTTTATCTAGAATAGTAGACGTAATTAGAATCATTTGGGGTGCCTTAAAACTTACAGGTCCCTGGGCTTTATTGTAAGAAGCCCTGGTGGTGTAGTGGTTAAAGCATTGGACTGCTAACCAAAAGGTTAGCAGTTAGAATCCACCAGCTACTCGGTGGTAGAAAGATGAGACATTCTGCTTCCAAAATAAAGAATTACAACCTCGGAAACCCTGTAGGATCACTGTGAATTGGAATTGACTCAAATGCAGTGGGTTTTGATTTTGGTGGGCCTTATTGTAGATAAGAAATAGAGCCTACAAGAGGATATATGAAAGGACCCTAGTTCAGTAAAAGGAATTGAGAGAGCCTCATTTATAGGTAGGAAAAGGGAAGGGAGTTTTAGAAAGGAATTTAAGTGTTGCTGCTAATGAGTACGTGATGGGTGTCCATTTCTATACATTGTTTGTTTAATAATAACTTAGTGAACACTGAAGCTGTAAAATAAACAAAATGGACAAACTCCTTGTCCTTATACAGCTTGCATTCTAGTAGGGGAGACTACTAGACTATAAGTGGTTTCTATGAATGGGTAAAAATAAAATTATAAATTTAGAGAGAATAACCAGTGGTGGGAGGCAATTATGGAAGTTCTTCGAGGCAATATCATTTCATCTGTCATGGGAGGAAGATAAAGAGGAAGATCATCTCAGGCCAAGAAATTAAATATTCTCTGAGATAGGAACCAGCTTAGTGTGTTTAAACAAACAGGATAAAAGCTTGTGTGCTGGAGCATGATATGAGGGGTCTTCAAAAAGTTTGGAAAAATGGAATTTAAAGATAATGCAATTTTTCGATGAACTTTTTGGAGTTCCTTTGTAATGTGTTGCTGGGATGGGTAGTGATAGTAGGAGGTGAGATTAGAAAAGGATGTGGAGTAAAGAGGTGGATTTTAGTCTTAAGTGTGGTGGAAAGAAGAGTGTTAGTGATGATGTAATCTGATATTCTTTGAAAAGATCATTTGTGTAGAAATGGGTTATAAGAAGAGGAAACAAGTGGCTAGTTATTCTCTTGCATTGGTCCAGATAATTGATGTTGGTAATTTTGACTAAGGTAGCAGTAGTGAGTGGTGGAAAGTTAGCAGAAAAAGTTGACAAGAAGATATGTTGGTAGATTGAATGTGGAAGATAAGAAATAGCATTCACAGATAAATTGGGTTTTGGCATGAGTAACTAGGTGAACTGTGCTGCCAATAGCTGGGATGATGAAGACTGAATGAGCTAAGAGCAGGTTTGGGTAGGATAATTGGGAATCAGGAATTCTGTTTAGAGATAAGAATGAGCTGCCTTTCATATATTCAGTAGACACTCTGATCATTGGCATTTAAGATTGTAGGATTGGAGCAGTCACTTCAGGAAAGAATGTAGATAGTTAAGAAGTCAGTAGAAAGATGAAGCACCAACAAATAAGACTGTGAATGACATGCTAGTGAGATGGAGAATTACGAGGAGTGTTTTGTGTCCTGGGAGTTAAAGTGAACTAAGTATACTTAAGAAAAGGGGAGGCTGTCAGCAATGTTAACTCCTACAAGAGGACAAATAAGGTAAAGCCTTCCTCACAATAACTAACAACATGAGATCAAAAGGGCAGCATGACTGCAGAGAGGCTGAAAAATTTGTTGGTGGGATTATTAGATACTTTGCCAGATTACTTCTGCTTTTCTCAGCCTAAAACTAAAAATTAAGCTGAGGTGGAAGAGTTGTTTTTTTGTTTGTTTTTTTTTTTTCAGTTAATTTTTATTCTGAGTGAAGGTTTACAGAGCCAGATCATCAGTTTTACATTAGACAAATCATACATTTCATTTCACCTTGATTACAATCCCCTCAGTGTAACATCACTTATCCCACTTCCTCCCTGTGTTTCTTCTTTCCATTCCTCCTTCTTTCCCCACCCTTCTGATTTTTGTCCTTCTTTGAGCTGCCCCTTTGATCTTGAATGGTTGACCATTCCATGGTATATGTACCTCCCTAGGGTTGTTCCTTCTGTATACCTATCTAGAACTTAGCTTGAAATTGTGCTATGAGGTGAATTCAGTTACAGACCTAAACCATAGGGTTCTACCAGTCTCTCTCTGACAGTAAAGCATGTTCTTTTATTGTTTGTAAGTTTTGTTCCATATTTTCTCCCATTTTATCCAGGACCTTGATCCCTTTCAGAGCAGTTGGCATTGACAACTGGGCATCACCTAGTTCTTCTCTCCTCAGGGTTGTGGAGATTGATGTTCATGTAGTCCATTTGTCCATTGGACTAATTGTTTCCAAACATCTGAAGTTTTCCTTATTCTTCCTTCATCCAGACAGGGAGAAAGCAGCACCTTAGATAGTAGCTCATGAGCTTTTTTTTTTTTTTTCTTCATTTATTATGTTTATTGATTATGGGATTTCAAATGCTAAAAGGAATGTTAAATCACTGCTTCTGGAGTAAAACTAAAAGCACACACATCCTCCATGATTCTTTACATATTGAAGACATGTCTTTATGTACAGTAAATATCTTTCTAGTATTCTTTATTTTCAACCAACATTCACCTGATCTCACATCCTCTCCTGAATCTGGCTTGAATTTCTATCAATTCCCTATTGCTGCAACTGTTTTTGAATTGTCTTCTGCAAAATTTTACTTGCATGTGATTTTAATGTTTTAAATTTACATGAGACAAATTTAAATTTAAAAATTAAAAAAATTAGAACAGTATGTGTTCAATGTTGTTTGCATTTCATTGGGTCACTCTTATTTGAAATAGGCACAAATATGGCTCTCTTCCAATTGATTGGTTGGTAAAGTAGTTGTCTTCCAAATTTCTTGGCATAGACAAGTGATTGCCTCCAACATTTTATCAATGTGTTGTGAGATTTCTGTTTGACTTGGTTTTCACCAATGCCTTAAGTGCAGCTTGGGCTTTTTCCTTCAGTTCAATCCAGTTCAATCAGTTGTTGATCATATGCTATAACCTCTTGAAATGCCTGAACACCTGCCAATTCTTCTTCTTTTTTTTTTTTTACTTTTATTATGTATTGAGTGAAGGCTTACAGTTTTATATTCAGGAAATCATTGTAATAATTAAAATCCCTTCCAAGTACACACCCTTAGCCAGCAGTATTTGCCTCTATTGCCCCCCCTTTTTTTTTTAATGTACACATACCACATTGAAAATACATATTCCTTTAAATGTCCAAAGGTTACATTTTGCAAGTCAGCCTCCTGCCTGCAGACACATCATGAGCTTTTAAGAACCCGGTGCTCACTTCTCACCAAAGTAGGATGTAGATTATCTTTGTGGACTATATTATGCCAGTTGACCATGGTGTCTCCTGAGATTATGGGCTGGAATCCTTAGGCCTATCAAGGTGTTTGGTTGAGATAGAGAAGTTTTGAGATGAAGTAATCAAATAGCCGTCTCATAGAATGAAAAAAAAAAAAATGTAATTCACTAGAAAAATGCAATCCTGAGTGTGCTGTTGAGTTTCATGAGCATTAAATTTAAAATGGAAGCAGTCTCAGTCTCATGGTTTTAGGTTATTTTGTCCAGCCACATGCTTTGCAGCAGTCACAGAATAACTAGATTAATGGTTTAAGTTAGAGCCTCAATTCTCTTAGTCTAAAATGACAGAAATATCTTTCTGGGGATACTTTTAAGAATTAACTGAAAATTAAAACTTTTGGCACTTAGCATAATATTTGAATACAGTTCCATTATAGAAAATTGGAGCTTACATATCAATATTTAATATGATTAAAATAGCTCTGTTTTAAAAGCTGGGGACATTTACTAATGATAAACCTTTGGAGTCCTGGTGTGCTGTGGGTTAATGTGCTGGACTACAAGGTTGGTTTGAACTGCAAGGTTTGGCGGGTCAAGCTCACTAGCCACTCCTCAGAAACCCTATACAGGGTCGCTATGGGTCTGAAACAGTTTGATGGCACTTAACAACAACAAACCTGTGGAGAGAAATTGTCAATTTGGCTCTTGATAAATTTATGCCGTTATAATTTCCCATTTTAAAAAAACACACAGGACTATGGGGCTGGGAAAGACTATATATCATAACAGTTTTTCCTTGAATTTCAGAGGCAAGTGCAAAAACCTGTGATGGTGTACAATGTGCCTTTGAGGAACTCGTTGAAAAGATCATCCAGACCCCTGGACTATGGGAAAGTGAGAACCAGAATAAAGGAGTAAAACTGTTGGACAGAGAAGAAGGCCATGGAGGAGGAGCGTGTGGTGGTTACTGTTCTGTGCTATAAACTCTGGGAAATTCCATCTCTGCCATAGTTGATCAGATAATGACATCTTTCTGTATATAAACTCTTTAACTGCTATTTTAGGGACCTTGCAGTTTGCACATATTTGTT
>NW_006408690.1:4135224-4143235 GCF_000296735.1 Chrysochloris asiatica
ACAATTTGAGAAAGGCATAATGCTTCCAGATTCTGATGTGAGTGGAAAACTTCTGTTCCAATGAAAATCTTGATCATTTACTGTAACAAGTAGTCAATAGCTTTCCGAAACCAACCTGTACAGACTAATAAATCTTTTCCACAGTATTCAGTTTTCTAACCTCTTGCTATTATACATTGTATATTTTTCTCATTTGTTATTTAATTTACATTGATCACTGATATTTTAAACACCAAAATAAATTACCATTTAAGGCTGATCACTTATAATAGCCTTCAGTAAGATTTTGATATTAATTTCTGAGCAGTTTATTCTCTGTATAGTTGCAACTGGCAAGCATTTTTTGTGGGTCACCTTTGAAATAAGTGTATTACTGGGTTTAGTTCAACTTGGGTTCTTTTTTAAATGCACATCTTCACTTTTAAAAACCTTGCATTCTACTTGGTTAGCGCTTGTTAGACTACATTACGAGTGATTAAAGGTTTTATACGTTGTATATGTTTTTACTAAACATAAAACATTTACTACTTTGATGTTGGAGAAAGCTGTAGCTAGCAACGTGTACTTATTTGTTAGTGTTACATTAAAACTCAAGATTTACATATTTTTGTGGAGTCTGCATTGACACTTTTCTGTTTAATTGCTCTTGGCTCGAGCTGTAATTTTTCTTTCTGGGCATTGACTTGCTATCTTGGTTTGTGCAGAATTTGGATACATATGAGCCACTTGAATAGAATTTTAAAAACTGATTTTGTTTGATAGATTTACATTGTAATCTTTTACAGTTTTTTGAATAAGTATAATCATCTGCTTTCCCTACATGCATTTGTGTAGGAATCATTATACAGTTCCCTAGTACGCTCAGAAACTAAGGAGTACATGCATAACAGTGTTATTCAAGCTTTATGTGTTATGTGGCTTTCATTTTGCTATTTTGTTGAAAATTTATTTCTTAGTGTTGGTGGTTATGTGCTGTGGAGTCAGTTCCGACTCATAGTGACCCTATACAGGGTTTCCTAGGCTGTAAATCTTTACGGGATCAGAAAGCCTCATCTTTCTCCCGCGGAACAGCTGGTAGTTTTGAACTGCTGACCTTGCAGTTCACAGCCCGATTCATAACCACTAACTACGCTACCAGAGCTCCTTTTATTTCGTAGGGAGGTTTCATAAGTGAGCCAGTTATCTTATCTAACATCAAATCACTTTAGTAACTGAGGATTTTGTTTATTCTTTTCAGAAACATATGCAATAGTCAACATGGCTTTTTCAAATGGCACAAATTAGAATATAGTGTTTTGAATTTTAGGATTTACAAAGATGTAAACAAATGATAGATGAGCTATATTAAAAGTAACAATTAACATTTATTTTAGCTTCCTTGGTGCCAGATGATGTTTGAGTGCTGGGTTGTCTTATTAAACCTCACAGGAACCTTAAGAGATTGTTATTGTTATTAAGTGCTGTCGAGTCGGTTCTGACTCATAGCCACCCTGTATAGAGTTTCCTAGGGGTAGCTGGTAGTTCAAACTGATTGTGTGGTCCAGTGCATTATTCTGCAGTGCCACACCAGGACTGGTACTCCTCTTATCTCCATCATAAAGATGAGGATCTTGAATACTAGATGTGTTACATAACGTCTCAGAGGTCAGTTAGCTAATCAGTGGTGGAGCTGGAGTCCAGTCAAGGCATTTTCACTCCTGACCCCATATTCTTAACAACATTTACTTCCATTCATATGACCTGTTAGCTTTTTTTTTTTAAAAAGGTGTTTATTGTGGATTGCGTGAAAGTTTACAGGGCATATCATCAGTTTTACATTCAACAAATCATATACCTTGTTTTATTACAATGATTATACTCCCCTCCATGTATCATCAGTTAACAGTATTTCTCTCTGTCCACTTTAGCTTTTTAACAAACAAACAAACAAACAAAAAAACCCCACTCAGGTATATATAATAATTTACATCTCCAAAGGACACATCCTGCAAGTCTTCTCAAGGCCACCAGCTCTTAGTCCCTCTCTTCTTAGTCCATGAATCTCGAGTCCTTAGCCGCTCCCCCTCTCCATGCCCCCATCTCTGCCTCCATCTCTGGCGCTGCTGCTTCTCTGGTTAAGGTCCTGCATTCTGCTTGTGCTCTTCTCCCTTGATGGTCCTAGGGTCCTCTGTTTCTGGACTGTAAGATTAACCACTCCCCTTTTTTTGTTACAAAACTTCTACCTTTATAATTGTGACAGTCGCGATTAGTCATGATAACAATTATTCACTCTTGAATCTTACGAATCTTATCCCCATCTCTTCACCAGACCCATCTAGACAAGATGATAGCTATTCAGTGGGGACTCTATCTTTCCCCCCAAACCCGTAAACTAAACTTCCACTTGAAACCTTGTAAGCCAGTCACTTCGTGCCTTTATTGCCCCCTCATTTTAGGTAGCCAATGTGTAAGTTGCCTGTCCCCTAGTGTTGAGAGATTTATCTTCTAGCTCACTAATTCTGGCTTCTATCTCTTCAATTCTCCTCCTTTGACCTTTCAGTGTATTGTCCATTTCTGATATTCTATTATTAATCGTTTGGACCTCTTTCTGTAGGTTTTGAATTATTTCCAATGTTGTATCTATCTTATTTGATGGTTCCTGTAGCACTTTCCTGACTTCTTCCTTATTTTTCTCAACTGCATTGTATAGTGGTTTGATACATTTTATAATCATTTTTCTGAATTCCTTCTCTGGCATTTCCAAAGCCTGCCCATCTTCCAGTATGGAGTGTAGGTCTACTTCCAGCTCATTTGTCTCAGTCACTTTATCTCGTTTCTGGACATGTGCAGATATGGTCATCTGTTTCTGGTTTTGGGGCATCTTCAGGGGTTATCTGTGGACTTAAATACATAGATGGGTATGTATTTTGGTATTTTTTGTGCTTTCTGATTGCCTCCAGGTAGATGTGATTAGGAAATGGGCTTCCCTTTTCACTCTTCTTCTTGAGAAATTTCAAGATAGCATTGTTGGTCATTGTGATGTAACTTAGGATTTAATTTTCAGCCTATTTCCTTTTTTATCTGCTTGTCCCACTCCACAATCCCCATTCAGGCTTTTTTTCTAGTTGTAAACAGTTCAGGGCCAGCTGTGGCCGTTTGGCTTTAAGTAGAATCTGTCTCTTTAAATTTCGAGGAGATGTGTGAGCACGTATAGTAGAAGCCTCCGAGGGTGGGGCTGAGGTGTCCACTGGCTCCAGCACCCCTATAGCCACCAGAATGGAGGTATGCAGACAGCGAGGGACCAACGAACAGATACAAAAAAAAAGAATGTGCACACCTCTATCTCTGCGGTTCTGTCAGGCGTCTGTGGCTGCTCTGATCCTTTCCCCGCTTGGCCCCATACAAGATGGCGGCTCCTGGAGCAGCTGAGCGTCCGAACCAGAAAGCAATGGATTTCTTGCTTCTGCCACAAACTCCCCCAGCTGTAAGTCTTCCAACTTTCTAAATATTCCTTTATATGTGGTTCAGAGTTCTGGAATCATCCCCTGAGCCTGCTTGGTCTTATATTCTCTGTTATCATCGGCGGAGCTCGTCACTGCACTTCTACCCGATCCTACATCTTGTTTGTTCCGACCAGTTAGCTTTTTGTAGAATACTCAGCAGGCTTAAGGTAATTATCCTGTGTTTTTAATCAATCCTTTTTGTTATATGTGATGGAAGTATTTCAGATTCAGTAGTTACAGAGTAAATCCTATTGATTTAAAATGGCCCTCTGAAGTAATTTGACCTAAAAGTAGGAGGTCTCTTAGTCCTTTTATAAAATGAAAACCCCTGACTTAGAAATGTTACAAAGGGGATTTATGCACCTTAAGCCCTATTTATAATTGGACATGAAAAACAAAAAACAAGTCCTTTGAAATTGTAGTCTGGGAGGGTGTTTTCATTTCAATTCTTAATTGATGCCTTAAAACTCATACTTGGTAAGCATGAAGCTTCTAACTGAATACAGTGACATTAGGACTTAATTTTGATTCATAGTAGTTTGTGTATTCAAGAAATATTCACGATTTTGTACTAAGTGCGGTCCTGGTCCGTAGCTCATTGGAGGATCTTCTTAAGTCAGTACTTAGTTTACTGTGGTGTGGCACAGACTTATGTCCATTAATATCTTCAAATACAGTTCAGTGTGCACTTTTTCTAACTGATTTTTCAGGTAGAATGGAATAATCCTTCAGGTACTGTAAGCTGTAGGTCTTTTCGGTATCCGCAGGGCCTATTTCACCATTAACATTTCAGAAGCTTTTCTACCCTTTGTGTATTTTCCCAATTAGAAAGAGGAGTGAAAACATTGAATCAGTTTTTAGAAGACATTTTACTGTTTGTGACCTCACCTCTACCAAAGATAGTCAGATGGAGACTTCACTGTAGAGTCTGTGTGGAATTACTGAGAAAGAGGATAAATGGGGGCAGAGAAGATGAGTCCAGACTTGGGACTGAAATATAAATTTACTTAGGACTCTCTTGTTTTCTTCAAAATAAAAGCAGCTGTCATGTTGGGAAAAACAGTCAACTTCTTTTATTATTGCTAGTTTACGGTTTCATATTTTGGAATCAGCAGTGCTTCTGATTGGGAATTTGGTGCCTCTGTTTGGTAAGCACTGGACTGTGAGCCACATAAAACATACACTGACAAGGTAGTTTCCCTTTTTTCAACCTGTGAGCAATACATTAGGTAACTTTATTTGTATTTATTAGTGAGATTGAATACTTTAAAAATGCTTACTGCATATTTGTGTTACTTTCTTGAATGTCTTATTCCCAACACCACCCATTTTTTCTTTGGATAACTACCTCCTCTGTCCCCTCATTATCATATGTGGTTTGGGTGGGTTGTCACCTTTAACTCTTGCCATTCCTGCCCTTGGAAATAGTGAATGGTTCAGGGCTAAGCTTTGAGCCCCCATCAGGCTACTGAGATACAAGGACATGCTCACTGTGGATTCCTTAGGAGTTGTTGAAAAAGGACACCTTCTTGGAGATAGTGCAGTGTGAGGGTTCAAGCTCTCAACTTGCTGCAGCACATTTTTCTAACGTAAGAGGACTCAGTCTAATGGCAAAACAGAAGGAATGAGAGGGAATGGAAATTGGAGCCCTGATGCAATGGGAAATCTGTAGACCACATCAGACCTGAAATCTGGTCTATTTCTGAACTTCACTTACGGGAACCAATACATTTCTTTTTGTAAATTTGAATTGTGTCGTTTTTTTGTTTTTCCCTTTTTCTTACAAATGAATGTATATTGTGTGTTAGTTTTTCTTATTTGTAGGGACTCTGCATATTGAATCCAATATGTTGATATAAGGAAGAAAAAAGTAAAACTGTCACTTGAAAAGCCACCCTACTCCCAAGGAACTATTCGTGACATTACTGTCATATACTTATGGATTGGAATACACATACACACACATACATACACATACAGCAACAGCTCCTGTACACACCATCAAGATCTCCCACAAGGAGCTCTAGCTTATTGTGAACGTGGCTGGTAAGTTCATTCAATATTTAGTAGATACAGGAACCACTTAGTCGGTCTTAAAAAGCCTTTGGCGATATTCTCGCTTCCCTTCAACCTGTCTGATTGTTGACACTGATGGGATTCCTGTAAAAAGGAGGTAACCTAACAAATTGCTGGGTTTGTAGGAAACCTTTAGTGGAGGAGATAGGGGCATCCATTGTGGCAAAATAAGTCACAGAAACCTATTTTTACTGAAGCCCTCAAGAACTCTGAGATAACTTTCTTAGAAATTATCCCTAAATCCATAAACTCATCCAAGGACATTGGATGTTTTCACTCAGTTTCCTTTACATGGTAGACTTCAACTGAGCCCAACACTGAAGACTTTGAATGCAATCTGTTGTGTTTTAGGAAGAATAACACCTCATATGCATATAATTACATAGGAAGTGGATGCACACCAGGGTCAGGTTATGATTCTTGGTATAATTGGATGCGGGATCTTAACTACAAAATCAATCTCAGGACAGTGGAGTCCCCTATTTGGTGGTTACCGCTATCTAGAGTGTGCACATCAAAACCCGTTTGAATGTTTTAGTATCTCACTTTATAGGTACTCTGGTTTGTTGTTATTGTGTGCTGTATAGTCACTTCCAGCTCATAGTGAACCTGTGTAGGGTTTCTGAGGAGCAGCTGCTGGGTTTGAACCATTGACCTTGTGGTTAGCAGTGCAGTGTCATACCAGGCATTCTACTTAAGATCCTGATAATTCCAGTAATTGGGGGAACTCCTGTTTTGTTTGGAAGTGAATTTATGATTTCTCTGCCAAGGCAAGAACAATGGAACATGGGCACTCATGTCTAAATGCAACTTCAGTGTGGGGAAACTGTACTCTAGGATTTGTGACCCCTGTGTCCAAGGAGTTCTAAATAGTCCAAGATCTGCAACCTGCCCCTTCAACCTCCAACACACCTGTCCAAAAAGGTAAAAGGAAACGTTTTCACTTTGCTAACCTTGGGCATAACTGCTCTTGTGACTGCCCATCCACCACATAAGAAATTAAGAATACCATGTAACCATCCAAAATGTTTCCTCAATGGTGAAGAAATGGGGAGGATTCTGGACAATCACTGAGAACCACTGAAAAATCACACTCTGGCCAATCTGGTCATGGGCCATCAATCACATAGCTCTGACTATGTACTGACTAAAAAGGGTGGGGCCTCTGCAGTTGCTAATACAACCTACTCATGTGCATAAAGTAACAGGAAAAGTTGAACTCAAAAGTACAACACTTCCTAGAAAACAGCAGGTGGCTACAAAAATATCCTCACCCAAGATTTTTGGTCACAAATGACAACATATCTCCCCTCTGTCACCTGGCTAAGTTAATTGCTGCGATCCTTAGCTACAATATTATTTCTGCTTATGTTTGGACCTTATATAGTAAATATAATAACCACTTTTGTTACCAAAGGCTTGAAGTGTTCTGCAGACAAATGCTGCTACTAGTAATGTTCTTATTCCTCTTAGTACAATAGATGAGACCACACCAGCTTTCTGACAATTCCCTCTATTCTCTCCTAGTATCAGCAATCAATGTCTCCAATGTGCATATGTGGCAGCCCTAACTTACAGATAGGTTGTTGTTGTCGTTAAGTGCCATCGAGTCGGGTCCGACCCATAGCGACCCTGTACAGGGTTTCCGAGGGTGTAAATCTTTACAGGAGTAGAAAGCCTCATCTTTCTCCCGTGGAGCGGCTGGTAGTTTCGAACCGCTGACCTTAAGGTTCGCAGCCCAATTCGTAACCACTACGCTACCAGAGCTCCTTCAACTTACAGATAGGAGGGACTGGAAATTCTGCCACCCAACAATGTCCCTGTTGAATGCTTATTGAATTACCCATATTCCTGAAGCATCAGAGTTTCCTTTCGGGGAAAAGTTAGGCAGTTAGAGAAGAGCGGGCAATCACAGAACCACTACAAAGAATGCAGGAAGCAACCTGACCTGCCCGGAGAGTCCAGTGAAAGGAAAATAGACCAGGGGACTTTGAAATCAGCCATGCACAGAAAGTAGGACTGGTCTGACGTGGGCAAGGAACTAAGCATAATACACTATAATAAATCAGCATTATGATTAGCTCATGAATACAATTATAATCGGTGGATGTAATGGGCAAGACGTACATCATATCCAGGGAGAAAGGACCAATTATGAGGGAAATGCAGAAATCAGAATTATCAGGAGATTAGAAGCCTGCCCCAAAAGAAAAAGAAAACTGCATAAAAGTGAAACCAGACACTCTTGGTGCTCCCCCTCACTTGTAAGGTAAAAGCCTGTTCTCATCTCTGTGACAACATCTATGCTATGCTCATTAAAATCTTTTTGCTTGCTTAAACCTGTCTTTGATTCCTTTTGTGTGCATATTGTGCCTGTGAATTATTTGGAGCTCTGGTAGTGTAGTGGTTGTGAATTGTGCTGTGAACCTCAAGGTCAACAGTTCGAAACTACC
>NW_006408690.1:4143555-4144820 GCF_000296735.1 Chrysochloris asiatica
AGAAAGCCTCATCTTTCTCCGGCGGAACAGCTGGTAGTTTCAAACTGCTGACCTTGCGGTTTGCAGCCCGATTTGTAACCACTACACTACCAGAGGCCTCCTAAACTTCTCAGATTTTTATTGTTTTCTTTTTAAATTTTAATACACCTGGAGTTCATTTTTGTTTATGGCACAAGGCAAGAAGCCATCTTATTCATATAGATAGTTGTGCCAACACTATATGTTAAGTAAACTCTTCCCATTGAGTTGAAATACTGCTTTGTCCCATATTACAATCAGTACTGGAATCTATTGAATGGATGATAAAGGACATCTAACTATAGATGGTATGGCTCTGTAGGATAAGCACTGGACTGCTAACTGAAAGGCCGGTGCTTCAACCCCACCAGCTGTTCCTTGGAAACCCTATGCAGGGTTGCTATTGAGTGGAAACTAATTTGACCGTACTTAACAACCACTATAGAATGAAGTCCTTGGGTCACACAAATGGTTAAGTGCTAGAGTATTAACTGAAAAGTTGGTGGTTCAAGCTTACCCAGAGAGAGGCCTTGTAAAACAGTCCTTGCAGTCTGCTTCTGAAAACCCTCTGGAGCAGTTCTCTGCATACGTGGGGTCGCCATCAGTCGAACTAACTCCACAGCAACTAACAGCAACCACCATAGAAATGAGTCCCCGGAAAGGGCAGATGATTAACAAACGCACCTGGTGACTGACAAGTTGGTGATTTAAGACCACCCTGAAGCATTTTGGAAGAAAGCCCTGGGGACCTACTTCTGAAAAGTTAGCCATTGAATATTACGGTGCACAGTTCTCTTCTGACACACGTGGGGTCACTATAAGTCAGAGGTTACATGACAGCATAAAGAGTAACTAACGTGGTGGTGGTTGTGTGCTGTGGAATCAGTTACGACTCATAGTGACCCTGTATTAAGCAGGTGTGGGGAACGTCTGGCCCGCGGGCCATTTAAGGTCCTGGAAATCATTTGGTCTGGCCCAGCCAAGGGAACCACAGTTCCAGCCATCACATTATCTGTGAGTTAATTACATTTGACCAAATATAGCAGGCTAATTTATTTTTTTATTCGATGAAAGTTTTATGTTCCACATTTTATACATTTGTTTCAACTCATTCATTGCAATCTCAATGTAACAAAATTTATTCCATTTTACCTGTTTCCTGTCTCCATTCTTCCTATCCTCTGATCCATTTAAAGCTTTTTGTCTTAATTCTAATTTGTTATTAACACAGATAACACCGTCTGATT
>NW_006408690.1:4166527-4178295 GCF_000296735.1 Chrysochloris asiatica
TTTAGTCTGCCTGTCCTGCTCCACAACCCCTGTTCAGGCCTTTTTCCTAGTGATAAACAGTTCAGGGCCAGCAGTGGCTATTTTGTGCTGCCATTTGATTTTAAATGGAAACCGACCTTTTATATTTTGAGGAGATCTGTGTGCATGCATAATAGAACTCTCCGGGGGTGGGGGTGGTGTGTCCACTCACTCAGGCACCACCCCCTAGTCACCAGAATGGAAGTGTGCAGACAATGAGAGGCCAATAAACAGATATGAAAAAATTATGTCCACACCTTTATCTCCATGGTTCTGTCAGGTGTCTGTGGCTGCTCTGATCCTTTCTTGGTTTGGTCTTGCACAAGATGGCCACTCAGGGAGCAGCTGAGCATCTTGGATTAGAAAGAATTGGATTTCTTGCTTTTTCTACAAATTCCACTGGCTATAAGCCTTCCAACTTTCTAAATAGTCCTTTATAAGTGATTCAGAGTTCTGGGACCATCTTCTGAGCCTGCTTGGTCTGGTATTCTGTATTGTTGATGACAGAGCTCCTCACTGCATTTCCACCCTATCTGCCATCTTGTTTGTTCTTTCTGCAACACTCTTGTAATAAGTTTAACTCACAAACTGAGAGAATCTTTAGAAAGGTGAGGCTTGGACTTACCACTGGGTTTAGATCACAGGGACTTTGGGACAAGGATGTGGAATTCTCTGGAGCAGATATTGTAAAGCTCATGATTTTTTTGGTAGCATGTTTATCTGTTTTTAACTCTGATCATAGCTAAGTTCTGGGAGGAGCCAAGAATTGTTCTGGTCTTTTCTGTAAGAACAGCGTCCTCCAGGACCTGCATGCTTTCTCTCCAATACCGTTTCCAACCCTACTGAGGGATTCCTGTGGCTTACTTAACCTACCTAAACAGTGGTTTGTTTGTAACCTGCTGTCCTAGCCAATGCATTCAAATTTCAATGTATACTTCATACTGTAAAATTTTATAGTGTTATTATTTTTTGTTTATTGCTGTATCTACTTTAACTTCCAGAAATAAAAGTTATTTAGAAACTGTCAAAAAAAAAAAAGGCACGTAACAACAATGTCTGGATTGAGTTCTGGGTGTTGTTGTCATGTATTCTAATCTCAGGTTGTTGTTGGTTCTCAGTCCAAAGAGCATCCTTTAGCATTTTTTGTAAAGTTAATCATGTTATTACAAATTCCTTTAATTTCTGTTGACCTGCAAATGTCTTAATTTCACCATCATATTTGAGGGACAGTTTTGCTGGGTATATGATTCTTGATTGGCATTTTTTTTCTTTCAGAGTTTTGTATGTGCCATCCTATTGTCTGGGTGGTTTCTGCTGAGAAATCAGAGCTTAGTCTTACTGGTTCTCCTTTGTAGGTATTTTACATTTTTTTCTGAGTGACTCTCAGGATTCTTTCTTTGTGTTTAGTTTTGGAAAGTGTGGTTATGATATGTCTTGGTGATTTTCTTTAGGGATCTATCCTGTTTGTTCATTCAGCTTTTTGTATGCTTATCTTCTCACATTTCATGATGTTAGGAAAGTTTTCTTCCAACAACTCTTTGACAATTTTCTCTGTGCTTTGTATTGTCTTTTTCTGTTCTGGAATTCCCATCACCTATAAATTATTCCTCTTTATAGTGTCCCATATGAGTCTTAGGCTTTCTTTGGATTTTTTTTTTTTTCTGTCCAACACTCAATTTTAATAATGAAGAAATTGATCCAAAAGGAAAGGGGTTGGCCCAAGGTCATACATTAGACAAGGGCCTAGAATCTTGGCATCAAGGTCTCTGGCCCTTAAGCAGTATAATTTCTTAAAATAAGGACTTTGAATATGCATATGCAGTATATATATGTATATGGAGCCTGACACTGTTGAGTCAGTTCTGACTCATGACCACTCCACATATGTCAGAGTAGTTACTGTGCTCTCTTGTAGAGTTTTCAGCAGCTGGTTTTGCAGAAATAGATTGCCATCCTTTTTCCTGAAGCACCTCTGGGTGAGTTTTCTTTGGATTTTGTCATTCCCTTTTCTGATTGTTCTAGCATACTAGTATTAAGAGATTTATCTCCAAGCTCACTAATTCGGGCTTCCAATCTACTCCTTTGTCCTTTCAATGCATTGTCCATTTCTGAAATCTTAGTAGTGATCTTCTGGATTTCTAATGGTAGGTTTTGCATTTTTTCAAAATCTGCATTTATTTTGTCTGTTCGCTTTTGTAGTGTTTTAGTTAATTCCTCTAAAGTTTTTTTCTGTGTCCTCCTTGCTTTCATTGACCTTTCTGTCAATATTTTGAAGGTATTTAAATATCTTTGTTTAGAATTATTTTTCGGGTAGTTTCATTATCTTTCTTCCTCATAAATGTTTTGTGACTCTGCATCTTGGTCATTTGCTTGAACCATTCTCTCTTGTTCTTCTGTCTGAACTAAAATGGTTGTTTCCAGGGCAATGTGGGTGTTTTGTATTTGTTTTTTTGTTTGCTTGCTTGTTTGTTTGTTTTGTATTTGTTTTTAATTGATGATTTTATGTTGATGTGTTCTTAGGCTCTCTCCTGTGGGTAAAAGTAGAGAATAGAAGCATGTGTACTGTTCTTTGTTCCTCATTTGTGCACCTCAGTTTAGGGTGGTGTTAACTGGTATCTATTGTTGATCAGGAGGTATAGAAGCTGGTATTGGCTCTTATCCAGTGGGTGGAGCTGCAGAGCCTATGTTGGTGGCTGGGTTGTATGGACACAGTTGCTATATCCTTTTGGGTGGGCAAGAGGATAATCTCCCCACCCCAACACACACACCAGGAAACAAAACAAAATAAGCAACCAACCAACCAATAATGAAAAGAGAAAATAAGAAAGGAAGGAAAAAGGAATTTAAAAAGCCAGGGACCAGGGGAAAAAGAATATATAGTTAAAAAGAAGGACAGGAAAATAGTTAAAAAGAAGGAAGAAAAAATAAAAGGAAGAAATAAAATTTAAAATTGCTCTTAGAAAAACCCAGGAGAGGGAAGATTAAAAGAGAAAGAAAATGGGAAGGGGTGGGGAAAGAGAAGAAATGAGAGACAGAAGAAAAGGGAGAAAAACAAAACAAAATAGAAAGGATAAAATTTAAGAGAATGGAAAAAGAAGAAAAAGGAAGAGAAGGAATAAACAAAAACAATGAAACAAAAATCCAACCCCCAAACAAATGTCTAAAAGCAGTGCAGCTCCTGGACCTGGGAGGAGACAACTCTGGGATGCTCCTGCAAGCCAAGGATATCATGAGGTGAGTGTGGGAGAGATATGACAGTGGAGTTCCTGGAGCTTGATGGAGTTCCTATAAGCCTTAGAGTTATCTATATTCTGGACACTCAATCTAGTAGTTATTCATGGAGGCCTTAATAGAGTTAGTTTCAGTGATGGTTATAGGACCACTGGGAAGCTGGGGGCAGGGTGACTGGTTAAATGCTGGTCTGGGAGCTTTGTTGGTTTTTGTTGGTCCTAACCCTAGGCCACCAAATTGGCACACCAAAGCAGTACAGCTGGTTCTCACCTTACATTGGCATGGCTTACAACCAAGTGGCTCTGAACTCCTGGAAGCAGGGGTAATGCTGGGGAGCTAGATAAGGTTGAGAACTGATCACATCTCTGGTCATCAGGGGAGCATTGGGGGAAAAGAAGGAATTACATCTATTTATCCAGTTGCCTGTGTGACTCTGCTGTGCCAATTCACCTTTTGTTGCCAAAGCTACTCACAATGGTTCAAGATGGTCCCGTCATGCCTCGCTGGCCATTCACCATTCAAGCTACCTCTCTTGCTGTGAGTCTAACTCTCTCAGCTTTTCTTCCTAGCAAGCATTCAACCCACCTCTCTAATCTTCTAAAGTTCAGGGTTCCAGGATTTTCATCTGTTTCTGTTTCATTTGGTCTCTCGTATCTTTGCTGTACAGAGTCCATGTTATACACCTGCCTTGTCTGCCATCTTACTGGAAGTGCCACCTAAAGTACACATTTTTATTGGGGATATTTTTTTGTTTTGTTTTGTTTTGTTTTCCACTTTTATAATGAGCAATTTGTTCTTTAATTATTTTCTTAATTCCTTCCTTGTTTTTGGTTTCCTTAAAAACATATTTTGAGTTGTTAGTTCATTATTTTCAATCCTGAATACATTTAAGACTACACATTTTTCTCTTAGTACTAAATTTCCTGCATCCCATTGTTCTTTATATGTGACATTTATTTTTCAAATAGCTCTAATATCAAAATTCTTTATCATTTTTAACCTAAAATACTTTATTATAAGAATGTTTAATACCCTTCTACATGGTCACACTGAGCTGCCCAGGCCTGGAGTTGGGTTCCAATCTCCTCATCCACTCCCTCCACCTTCTACCATCTGTGGACCATGGACCCCTGTGAACATGGGTGGTAAAATACCACCTGCTACTCATAAAGTAAGGAGCTCTGGTAGAGAGTGTAGTGGTTCAAGTTGGGCTGCTAATCTCAAAATCAGAAGTTTGAAACTACCAGCTATTCCATGGGAGAAAGATGAGGCTTTTCTGAGCTTTACAGCATTGGAAACCCTATGTAGGGTTGCTATTAGTCGAAACCAACTCCACAGCACACCACCACCACTGCTCATAAAGTGAAATCAGAAAAGAATACCAAAGAAGAATAAAAATTGATGTTAAGAAGCCATAAGAAAACACAAAGAAAGATGAGCAATCAAATGAAAGTGATTTAGAAATTGACAATGAAGATGTGATTGAATCAGACACAGATGCCCTTCAAGAAATAGGTGATGAAACTGTAGCAACACTGAAGAGAATATGGATCAGGCAAATGTTAAGAAAGTGGATGCCATTGATGCCCTCCATGATGGTGAACTACAGAAAGCCAATGACTTGTTCACAGATGCCATCAAACTAAATCCTTTCTTGGCCATTCTGTATGTTAAGAGAACCAGTGTTTTCATCAAGTTACAGAAGCCATTTGAATGCTGTCATCCTAGACTGTGACCAAGTCATTGATATTAGTCCTGATTCAGCTCAGACCCACAAGTTGTGAGGGAAAGTGCACAGACTTCTGGGCTATTGGGAAGAAGCAGCACATGACCTTGCCCTTGCTTGTAAACTGGACTATGATGAAGATGCTAGTGCAATGCTGAAAGAGGTTCAACTGAGGGCCCAGAAAATTGTGGAACATTGCAGAGAAGGTATGAGCAAAAATGTGAAGAGTGAGAGATCAAAGAAAGAATAGAAAAGGTAAAGAAGGCTTAGGAAGAACATGAAAGAGCCCAATGGAAGGAAGAAGCCAGATGACAATCCAGAGCTCAGCACGGCTCTTTTCCAGATGGCTTTCCTGGGGAAATGCCTGGTAATTTTCCTTGGGGCATGCATGGACTCTATGAAATTCTTAGTGATCCAGAGGTTCTTGCAGCCATGCAGGATCCAGAAGTGATTGTGGCCTTCCAGGATGTGGCTCAGAACCTGGGAAATATGCCCAAATATGAGTTACCCTAAAGTCATGTGGCGTTGGTTAATACGTTGGACTGCAAAGTTGGTTTGAGCTGCAAAGTTGGTTTTTCAAGCTCATCATCTGCTCCTCGGAAACCCTACGCAGGGTCACTATGGGTTGGAACCGACACGACAGCACTTTGCAGTAAGGTCATGAGTGTCATCAGTAAATTGTCAGCCAAATTTGGAGTTCAAGCCTAATGGTCTTCTGACAAAGCCCTTGCTGAAGGATGATCAACCTAGAGCACTCAGTGGACGTCACAATAATACAAACTAGTGTACCTCCTACCTACTTGTCAAGAAAGCTGGGATGCTCTGAGACCACCCTTCCCTGCGGCCCTCAATGCAGCTAAGACATTTTACACTCATCTGCCATTAGGGTATCCATTCAGGTAATGTTTTCCTATTAGCAAGCACAAACTTTAAACAATTTGTAAACCTTAAAAGTACCTTAAAGAAAAAAAAAGAATATTTAGTTTAGTTTCCTTCCCCATCCCAGCTGTATCACTTTCTGGTGTTGAATGGTGGGGCTTTACTTGCTGTTAATTTTTGCACTTAGGTCAACCTGTTTACCTTACTGTATGACAGGATAGTTTCATGCACATCCTTACCAACAAATGGCATTATCATTTGTTAGTGAAGGGCATCTGATGGTTATAATTTGCATTTTTTTTGTTACTGAGATTGAACATTTATTCATATCCTTATTTGATTTAAATTTTATTTCCCTTGAAAATTTTTTGGCTGTTTCCTGTTAGATGATCAGAGTTTTTCTTATTGATTTGTAAGAGTGTTTTGCAATTTAGTATAATTTTGCAAATATTTTCTCCCAACTGTCACTTTATTTTGTATCCCACAATTCTGCATGCATCTTGAAGAGTCTGGGGAGGTGATATCATCAACACTCATGACACTTAACAACAGCAACAGAAACCTAAGGAAATCTTTGTGGATTATGCTATGCCAATTGACCTAGATGCTTCCTGAAATTATGGCCCTAATTTCTCATGCCCAGTGATTTAGTCCCTCAGGGTGTTTGGATCTAGCACAAAAATTTGTGCCACTTTGCTCTTCTATTGCTCGACTATTTACCTGAGTATATTGGCAACACATGTAAAAACATACACACGTATATATATATGGAGCTCTGGTAGCATAGTGGTTACAAGTTGGACTGCTAGCCTCAAGGACAGCAGTTCGAAATTACCAGCTGTTCCATGAGAGAAAGACGAGGGCTTTCTGCTCCCATAAAGATTTATAGCCTCGGAAACCCTATACAGGGTCGCTATGAGTTGGAGCCAACTCCACAGCACATAACCAGTATATATATGCATATATTCGGTCAAAACTATATATGCCATATATACTGCCATACACCATCCCACACCTGTTTAGTTTGCATAGCTACCTATATTTGTTGTTGAGTTGGTTTAGATTCACAGCAACCCTATGTAAAACAGAACAGAAAACTGCTCAGTCCTGCGACATCCTCACAATTGTTGTTATACCTGAATTGATGCTGTTGGCACAGTGCTAATCCATCTTGCTGGAGGTCTTCTACTTATTCACTGACTCTCATGATGTCTTTCTCCAGGGACTGGTCCCTCCTGATAACATGTCTGTAGTGTATGACTTCTAAAGAGCACTCTTGCTATATTTCAGATTTGTTTCTTCTTTGGGCAGTCCATAGTACTTTCAAAGTTCTTCTCCAGCACCATAAGTCATATGCATCAATTTTCCTATGATATTTCTTATTCATTATCTAACGTTCACATTCATTTGAGGCTACTTAAAATACCATGACTTGGGTCAGACATACCTTAGTCTTCAAACTGACATCTTTGCTCTTGAATACATCAAAGAGGTCTTTTGCAGCAGATTTGCCAAATACAATACGTTGTTTGATTTCTTGATTGTTGATTGTTTATGAGTGTAGATGCAAGCAAAATGACATTTTTGACAACTTCGATCTTCATTTATCATGATGTAATTTATTGGTCCATTTGTGAGGATTTTTGTTTTCTTTACATTGAGGTGCAATAGGCTATAGTCTTTAATCGTCATCAGTATTTTAAGTTCTTTTTTGCTTCCAGCAAGCAAGGTTGTATTACCTGTATATTGCAGGTTGTTAAAGAGTCTTCCTCTAATCCTGATGTCATGTTTTTCATGTAATCCAGTTTCTCTGATTATTTGCTCAGCTGCTCCCTCTTTCCATGTCCCCCTCTGTGCCTCCATCTCTGGTGTCGCTGCTTCTCTGGATAAGGTCCCGCATTCTGCTCGTACTCTTCTCCCTTGATGGTCCTAGGGTCCTCTGTTTCTGGACTGTAAGATGAACTACTCCCCTGTTTTTGTTACGGAACTTCTACCTTTACAATTGTGACAGTTGCAATTAGTCATGATAACAATTACTCACTATTGAATCATAAGAATCTTATCCTCATCTCTTTTCACCAGTCCCATCTAGACAAGATGAAAACTATTCAGTGGGGACTCTTTCTTCTCCCACACACTCTTAAACTAAACTTCCTCTTGAAACCTTGTAAACCAGTCACTTTATGCCTTTATTACCTCCTCATTTTAGGTAGCCAATGTTTAAGTTGCTTGTCCCTATCTACCTTGTGTACAGAGGGGATATCATTGATACTTGATGTAAAGACTCCTTCCCTCTCTGTTGGTATTTAGAGTTATTACCTCTGTGAGTATAGGTCATTAAATTGTAGCAATTTACCCTTGTTTCCTTTATCAAAAATTGTTTTTTTGTTGTTGATTTTTTTATCTTTCTCTAGTCAAGTTCTGATTATCAAGCCATTGAAGCTAGGTCAAATGGGTACTATCTGCAAGTCTGGGTGTTCTTTTTGTTGTTTTAAAAAAATGTTTTATTGAGAATTATGTGAAAGTTTACATGGGAGAACATTAGCTTTACATTCATCCTTTCGTATGTCGTTTCATTGCCATGGTTACAATCCCTTCCCTGCATCATCAACCAACCAACCCCTCTCCCTCTCTGGGTCTAGAGTCCCCAGCTGATCCATCTCTCCACGTCATCATCTCTGTCTCCATCTCTGGCATCACTGCTTCTCTGGATAGGGTCTCTCATTCTGCTCCTCTGCTCTTGGACTACAAAGTCAACCACTCCCCTCGTTTTGCTACAAATTATTTACTTTACATTTTCAACCTTCACAGTCAGTCCTGATAACAATTATTCATTATTGTGCCACGTGAGAGCCATCCCCATCTCCTTTCATCAGCCCTGTCCAGACAGATTGGATACTACTCCGTGGAGATTCTGCCTTCCTCTGCACCCTCTGGATTGGATCTAGGCTCCCTCTTGAAAGCTTGTATGTCAGTCACTTCTTGCCTTTTAGCCCCCCATTTTGGGTAGCCAATGTCCAAGTTGCCCATCCCTGTCTACCCTGTGTACCGAGGTGATGGGAATGATCCTCGCTGTAAAGATTTGTTCCCTCTTTTTAGGTACTGCATCCATAGGTGTTGGTCAAGTTCATCAAATCGTATCAGATTACTCTTTTTTTCTTCTTCAATTTTGGATGCTCTTGTGTATCTTCCCTCACTTCTTACCAGTTGGATACTTCACTCTCAGCTCTAGCCATCTGTGGCTATGTCCTTGTCCATAGGCTCAGGTGTCCCCAGATCTCACCACACTTTGGCCCAACGAGCCTTTCCTATTCTCTCTCTCATCTCCAGGTCAATCGGAGTCTATGGAACATGGTTGAACTCAACCCATTTCTTCATTGCTGCCTGTCCTCCTCTTCCACTCACCAGTAGACCAGTGTGGTTGTCAGCAAGCTTACATGCCTGCTCATGTGTTTCCTTTGAGTTTCAGTCTTAGAGGGGGGGTTATCCTGAAGGAACTTGATTGCTTGCCTTAATGGCTTCCTAGCAAAAATCTTGCTTGTTCTTGTAGTAGTCAGTCATACATTTTGTTTTGGGTTTTTCCTGATGATCTTTCTTTGAAGATGTATTTTCTGTCACTCTAACTGTTACAGGCTGGTCTGCTTGTCCTGTCTAGTGGGTATGTCCCACCTTAGAAAGTTCTGGATGGGACTCAGGATTCCACCTTAGATCCTATACACTGCAAAGTCTCTGCAAGAGACCTGTTTCACGGCGCAAGTTCTAGAACCACTTTTAGGTATTCCAATCAGCTATAGGCTGAAGATGGGCTTACAAGCTTTCTTTAATCATGTTTCCCAACATTCCTTTCTAACCCACTCAAATGTCTATTTTACAATTGTAGGCAAGGGAAACCAATATTCATAAGACAGTTAAGAATCTTAACATTATTTCCGCTCTTCAAACTATGCCTAGATCCCTGTATCCCAGAGCCCTGTTGTTCCAAGGTTGAGTATGCATCACTGTTTACCTCTGTCCCATTCAGCCCATGATGTTTCCAACTTTTGGTAATTATGAATAAAGCTGCTATAAACATTCATGTTCAGGATTTTATGTGTAAATAAATTTTCATTTCCTTTAGGTAAGTACCTCTGGGTATGTCTTGAATCATGGTGTGAGAAATAACTCTTGTGGGCATGGTCCATCTTCAGTAATGTAAAGGTTCATGAGATTCCTAGACAGTGATTATTGATTTACATCCAGGGATATGTAAGCAAGATGAATTGGGGAAAGGGAGGAAAGAAATCTGTTCTAAGACTAGGAACTTTAAATAAGAATACAGTCATTAAGAACATGGGCAAACCATTTTGGCTTCTCTGGGGGCACAGGAAACAGGAAGTGCAGGTTTGTGAATGGGGAACTGGAACTGGAGGAGGGGCTTTTTTGAGATCGGGGAATAAAACTGTTTGTGGGCTGGCCATGCTGCGGGTCTGCCTGTGTCTACTGGGTTGGGTGCCCGATTTTGCAAAATCAAATAAAGAGAATCTCTCACTCGCTAAAATGAGTACAGATGGGATTACTTGGGTGTCGAGTTAGATAATGTTTCTCACAATGGTAAGCTTATCTTTAGCTTTATATGAAATGGCTAGGCTATTCTCCAGTGTGATTCGATCATTTTTGCATCCTCAGTAGCAATGACTTGGGTTCCTGTTGTTTCACATCCTCACTAGCACTTGGTGTCAATACTTTGGATTGTAGCTATTCTAATAGGTATGTGGCATCCTGGTATGGCACTGCAGGTTAATGTGCTAGACTGCAAGGTCAGTTTGAACTGCAAGGTCAGTGGTTTGAGCTCACCAGTTACTCCTTGGAAACCCTATACAGGATCACTATAGGTTGGAACCAACTCAGTGGCACTTAACAACAACAACAATAATAGAAATGTAGTGGTATCTCCTTGCTTCTTCACTTTTGGAAGATACTTTTTTTTAAATAGAATTTTTTAAAATTCAATTTTTAAAAAACTTTTTATTGTGAATTATGTGATAGTTTACATGGGAGAACATTAGCTTTATATTCATCCTATCGTATATCACTTCATTGCCATGATTATAATCCCCTCCATGCATCATCAAACAACCAAAGGGTATACCCTGCAAGCCTGCCCCTCAGTCGTCAGCACACAGCCCCTGTCTCTCTCTCTTTCTGGGTCTAGAGTCCCCAGCTGCTCCATCTCTCCACGTCATTGTCTCTGCCTCCATCTTTGGCATCACTGTTTCTCTGGGTAGGATCCCGCACTCCATTCTTTTCCCTTGACGGTCCCAGTGACCTCAGCTACTGGACTGTAAAGTCAACCACTCCTCTCGTATTGCTATAAAATGTCTACCTTTACTTTTACAACACTCACATTCAATCCTGATAGCAATTATTCACCATTGTACCACAAGAGTCCTATCCCCATCTCCTTTTATCAGCCCTGCCCAGACAGATTGGATAGTACTTAGTGGAGATTTTACCTTCCTCCCCACCCTCTGAATCTAGGTTCCCTCTTGGAAGCTTGGAAGCCAGTCACTTCTTGCCTTTGTAGCCCCCCCACTTTGGGTAGCCAATGTCCTAGTTGCCCATTCCTGTCTACCCTGTGTACTGGGGGTGGGGGTGGGAATGATCCTTGCTAAAAAGATTTGTTCCCTTTTTTGAGGTACTGCATCCACAGATGTAGGTCAAGTTCATCAAATTGTATCAGGATGTAAGAGAAATTTTCTTCCAGCAGTTCTTCAACTATTTCCCCTGTGGACTTGTGTGATTCTTCTTGTTCTGGAATGCCAATAATTCTTAAGTTATTTCTCTTCATGTTGTCCAACATGAATCTTAGACCTTCTTCAGATTTTTTAATCCTTTTTTGTGTTTGTTCTTCTATCTTAGTGGTATCAAGAGAGTT
>NW_006408690.1:4178547-4181641 GCF_000296735.1 Chrysochloris asiatica
TTTCTCTTGTTTCTTGACATGTGCTGATATGGTCATCTGCTTTTGCTTCTTGGACATGTTTAGTGTTTATCTGTGGCTTTAATACTTAATTGAGTATGTGTTTTGGTATTTTTTATGCTTTCTGATTGCTTCCATGAAGATGTGATCAGGATGTGGGCTTCCCTTTTCACTCTTCTTATTGCTTAACTCAGAGTAACTTTCATAGGTGTTGTCTGTTTCCCTGGTATATGTCAGTTGGTGTTGGTTCTTGCCTGGGTTTTGGTGTTTTATAGAGTGTGGTTGTAGCTTGGCTTTATGGTAGCAGTTGCTGACTCTTCTTGTGTAATACAGGGAGACAAAGAGTCCTCCAAAGGCAGAAGAGGGGGGGCATATAACAGAAAAACAGCACTAGCAGACAATTTTGGCCTGTTTTGTTTTTAAACTCTCTTTCCCTCTCTACAGCCCTGTTCTGCCCTTTCCCGTATTAAAAAGCAGAACAAAAAACAAACAAATAAGAAACATTCAGGGTCTGCTCTTGGACTGAGTATCCGTGTGCATGCGTGGCAGAAGAACCCACCAGTGGTGAGGGTAGTGGGTGTCCACTCGCTCAGGCTCCCCCTTTAGTCACCAGAATGGAGGTGGGCAAACAGTGGGTGCACCAATGACCAGATACCAAGAAAAAAAAAAGAAAGAAAATCAGAACAAAGCAAAACTGACAAGGTATATTGTCCACCTTTGTCCCAAGGTTCCCGCGGTGTTTTTCCGTGGTGTTTCTGCTCCCCCAGTAGGCCTTGCCTTTTAGTCTCGCCCAGGATGTCGACTCTGGACCTCCAAGCCCAGCCCGGCAGATTCAAAAGTACACAATTTTTTACTTCAGCTCCAAATTCCACAAGCTATACGCCTTCAAACTTTTAAAATATTCCTCTCTGTGGCTCCAAGTTTTGGAGCTCTGCCCTGGATCTGCTTTGTTTTGCCTGGTATTCTATGTTATTGCTGATGGCGAACTTCACTGCACCTCCACCCTAGCTGCCATTAAGCCCTGCCTCCTCAAATTGTATCAGATGAGTCTTTTTTTTTTTTTTTCTTCTGTCTTCTTCTAGTCGAGTTCTGATCATCCAGCCATTGAAACCAGGTCAAGTGAGTATTATCTGTGGGTGTTCTTGTGCATATCCCCTCTCTTCTTATCAGTTGGATGCTTCACTCTCCACTCTAGTCCTCTGTGGCTATGTCACTGTCTCTGGGCCCAAGAGTCCCCAGGTCTTGCCATACTGTTGTTCAACCAGGTCTCCACCTGGGTTCACAGGAATCTATTGAAAATGGTATGATTTAACTCACAGCTTCACTGCTTTTTCCCTCTTGGTAGAATTTGAGTTTGGTAGTTTGTTACCCTTAATAATTCAAATAGTTTACTCTGTTCTTTTCTTCCTTACATCACTAATGATGAAAACAAACAGACAACAAAATAATTGAATCAATTCAAACTAATAGTGAGCCCATGTGTGTCAGAGTAGAATACTGTGCTCCATAGGGTTTCAGTGCCTGATTTTTCTGTAGATCACCAGGCATTTCTTCTGAGATGTCTCTCTGTGGACTCAAAGCTCCAACATTTTAGTTAGCAGCTGAGCTAGTTAGGTGGTCTGAGAAACAGGTAAGGGTAGTGTTTCTTAGGGTTGGGCAGATTCTCTAATTGCCTCTCAGCCCTTTTCCTATTGGTCTTTCTACTTCTCCTCACCTCTTTGCTCCCATCACTATTTCCAACGCCACTGAGCCTGCTTTCTTTCCTTCCTACTTATTCCTTGCCTCGCCCTTCAACACCAATGTCTCAAAGTCTTTACATAGGGATACAGAAGTCATACCACCTAATTAACACAATTCTAAGGATAAATTCAACGTTTATACAAAGTAATGGCAGAAAGAATATAAAAAGAAGATATGGTTCTTTATGGATTCTACACAGGCCTATAAAAATTCAATTTATGTACCAGAAATGACTACATATGTTATACTATCAAAATACCTCTACTGAATCCTGAAATGTATATGTATCGGGCCTGCATTTAATCTAGGGTTGTCTCTTTAGATTATTATGTGAAATGCACTTTTCAGGTCTTTGATGAGAACCACATGGCAGCATGTTACTGTTTAAATGTAGAATGGGGTAGGACCTTTGCCTGTACAATGCATCCTGTGTATCTTTCTCATTTGATGGATGATCTGCTTTTCTGTGTATATTAACAGATGCATTTTTCCAAAACAGTAAAATCTGATGATATAGCCTATATTTAATATATTTAACCAGAGCTGTTGATAGAACTGAAAACTTGCTAGTTGAGGATACCATTTCCCCCACCTCTACATTTAAAACAGAGTGTTTTAAAATTGTTGCTATTATCAATCACTCCAGTGTTCTTTCCATTTTATACCTGAAGAAAGGAGAGACAAGCAAAATAATAGAGAAATAAAGGAGAAGTAGGGAAATATGGCAAGTCTTGGCAAACTCATTTATCAAACTTTTTTTATGGAAGTCAGCTGATATTTAATTTATATTTAAGTATACGGTATATGATAAGCAATTTTAATAACATGAGTGTAATTTCAAATAAGCATTTTTTTCTTTTAAGTTTTTATTGTGAATTGAGTGATAGTTTACATGGGAGGACATAAGTTTTACACTCATCGTTTCATTGCAATGACTACAGTCTCCTCCGTGTGTCATCATTCAACAGTATTTGCTGTCATTCCCTCTGTTTTTATTTGGGGGGGGGGAATGTACACAAAAACACTCATGAATATATATAATAATTTAAACAACCAAGGGCACATTCTGCAAGACTGCCTCCTGGCTAGCAGCACTCAGTCCCTTTCTTTCCATGAGTCTCGAGTTTTCAGCGGCTCCCTCTCTCCATGTTCCCATCTCTGCCTCCATCTCTGGATAGAGTCCCATATTCTGCTTGTGCTCATCCCCCTTAATGGTCCTAGGGTCCTCTGTTTCTGGACTGTAAGATGAACTACTCCCTGATTTTTGTTACAAAGCTTCTACCTTTACAGTTGTGACAGTCGCAATTAGTCAGCGTAACAATTACTCACAATTTAATGAGAAGAATCTCATCCCCAT
>NW_006408690.1:4182890-4184366 GCF_000296735.1 Chrysochloris asiatica
TTCCATTCAGTAGGTTGTCTTTTTGCTTTTGTTGAACAAAGATTTTCATTTTGATGAAATTCAACTTATCTGGGGCTTTTTTTTTTTTTTTTTTTCTCTGTACTGCGCATGCTTTTGGTGTCATATATAAGAACCAATTGCAAGAACAATTTCTTGAAGATTTACTCCTTATATTCAGGTCACTGACTCATTTTGAGTTAATTTTCATTATGGTTGTTGTTAGCTGCTGTAAGGTTGGCCTCAGACTCAGGGCAACCTATACACAATGGAACAAAAGACCGCTCCATCGCACACCATCCCATGATTGCTTGTGGATATGACCATTTGTGATCTTTAAACTTTTTACTGGTTAATTTTCAGAAGTAGATTGCCAAGTCTTCCTTTCTTGTGAGTATAGCCTTATGTTCCTTAGAAACAAGAACGGCAAGATTTTTGTCTCATGTTCTTTTGACAACTTATCAGGAGGGATCAGTCCCAGGAGAAGGACATTATTCTTGGTAAAGATCAGTGGAAAAGAGGAAGACCTCAATGAGACAGACTGACACAGTGGCTGCAACAAAGGGTCCAAACCTAGCAACTGTCTTAGTATATAGGGTTTCCAAGGAGCAGCTGGTGGACTTGATCCACCAGACTTGTGCTTCAAACTGACCTTTTGGTCCAGTGCTTATCCTACAGTGCCATACCAAAAGTATCACAAAATGAATGACAATAACAAACAGATATGAGTTCTTTTCTAGTTTAGGAGACTAAAAAGTACGAATTCAGAGTGCTGACTCTAGCAAAGGCTTTCTTTCTCTGTTGGCTCTTGGGAAAGGTCCTTGTCTCCTTTCAGCATCTGTAGCCTCAGCATTCCTTGAAGATCTCTCCGTGTCTTTGCATTAATCTTCTCTTGGGTCTAGGAGCTTCATAATGTAAGGACCCCCAGGTTCAAAGGATATGTGTCACTCCCAGCTCTTCTTTCTTGCTAGTAAGTAGGTCCTTCTGATCTCTGGTAACTTTCTCTCCTTTCATCTCTTGTACGATAAAAAATTATGTAGGCCACACCCTCAGAGAAACTCCGCTTACATCACATTAGGATTGGGCTAGGATTAAGGGTGTTGCATCCTACCTTTTATCCTTCTACAAATACATCAGAAGGAATCATTACATACTGCCACATTACATCATTACATAACTGCCAACCAGAGAACCATGGTCCAGCTAAGTTGGTACATATTTTGAGGGGACAAAATTCAATCCATGACAGCACAGGACTGGGCAGTGTTTCATTCAACTGTACATAGGGTTGCTATGAGTTGGAACCCATTTGACAGCAGCGAGAACTTCGAGCAGCGAGAACTTCGAGCAGCGAGATGTGTAGTGAGGAGCTCCAACAACAACTACACAGAATACTCGGCCACAAGGCTGTTTAACTGCAAGTTGCGGAAAGTCTCATCTCTCTCACATGGAGGGCCTGGAGGATTTGAGCTGCTGACC
>NW_006408690.1:4186980-4193061 GCF_000296735.1 Chrysochloris asiatica
TGGCATCATTGATGGACTCAAGTGTGGCAGCGGTAGTGAGGTTGGCCCAGGATCGGACATTGTTTCATTCTGCTATGCATGGGGTCACTATGAGTTGGTTCCGACTCGATGGCACCTGACAACAACAACAACAACAAACAACAACACTCTCTGGAAGTTTCTCTTTTAAAATTCCCGTCTTGGGAGGTCCTAAATTTTGTCTCTTTTCCCCTGATCACTGCTGGATTTAGAATAAAAAGTCTAGGCCTTTGCCAGATGTCCCCAGGAGTGTGAATGACTTCATTGCTTTATTTCTCTGTATTCCTACAGCTAGCCACCTGTGTTTGTAAACAAAGTTTTCTTGAAACTCAGCCATGCCATTGATAAGCATATAGTCTGTGTATGTGGTCCTCTACATCTGGTCCTTTAAGAGCCACTTAATGAGCTGGAAGGTGCAATAGGAGTACTAAATATACCATTAGGCCAATTAACTGAGATGTTCCATAAAATAATGACCCTAAACATTTAAACCAAGGAATCAAGCCCCATGTGGTACCTGGTAGTACAAAAGCAGTCTCAATATCTACCAATTTTTTGGTCATTATTGTAAATAGTAGGGGACTTCAAAAAGTTCATGGACATATGGAATAGAAAGATAATAGATTTTTCCCCCCACAAACTTTTTTGAAACCCCTTTGATTATCTATCATCCAACGTTTGCCAGTTCAACTTCTTACAGGTGTACAATTTACTGACAGCAACTATAGTAATATGTCATGCAAACCTACTCTTAATCAATGCAATTTTTCCAGTATCATAAAGTAAATCCTTGCAAGCAGTCATCCAAGGCACAGCAATAGATCTCTATTGACCTGGGGCACCAGAAAAAGAAGGAGAATCAGGAATAGGAGGAAAAAATGCAATGTTTGGCTAATTGCCACATGAACACTTGTCTCCTTTATAATGAGATCAGAAAAACTGGATGATGTCTAGATACCATAATGGAAAGATGTTCTGGTGCCGTGGAGATTGGATAAACCTTATAACTATTGCTCTGAGATCATTTTATACCTTAAACAAAAATATATCTCCTGAAGTCTTCCCAACACCAAACAATTGTGTAGCTTAAAAATGTCTGCTAACTTCTTTAAGATCTACCTATATGGGATCAAATTGACAACAGCAACTCAAAAGATTAGATAGGAACCCTAGAAGGGACAGTACAGTTATGCTAATGGGGGAGGAACAACTCAGAAAAGTGAGAATGATTGCAAAACTTGAGGAATGTAATAAAGCTCAGTGAATCATACAATTAGAAATTGTTGAATTGGCGTGTTTTTTTTTTTTTATACTTTTTATTGCGAATTAAGTGAAGATTTATAGAGCAGATCATGAGTTTTACATTCAACAAATCATACATTTTTTTTCGTCTCAATGATTGACATCCCCTCCATGCAACATCAGTTATCCCACTTCCTCCCTTTGCTTATTTCCATTCCACCCTCCTTCCCATTTCTTCTCAACTTTGCCTTAGGTAAATGCTGTCCTTTTGATCTTGAATGGTTGGCCATGCCATGGTTATTATACCTTGCAAGCTTTCACTTTATGGTAATGGAAAAAAAGTCATCCCTCCTATATGCCTATTTATTGCTTGGCTGAAAATTGGGCCAAGAGAGTGAGTTCCATTACAGATCTGAAAGGTGATCAAGGACACAGTATCTGGTTACTCCAAACTCTTTCTGATCAGTAAGCCCAGTCTTCTTTATGATTTTGAGTTTTGTTTCACATTTTCTCCTACTCTATCTAGTATCTTCTAACATTTAGCCGAACACCATCTAGATCTTCTGGTCTCAGAGTCATGGTAACTTATGTTCATGTGTTCCATTGATTGGTTCATTGGATTAGCTGATTCCAACCATCTTCAAATTTTCATCTTACTTTTCTGCACATGGAGAGACCAATAGTTGCAGAATTGGTGTATGTTTTGCTGTGGATATTCTCAACAATTGCAACAGATAAAATAAATTATAAAGACAAGAAAGTTTGTTTACCTTTTCTAGACATCACAGATGTGCATGTAAAAATATCTTTTTAAGGGGATGACTGTGTAACAGACCATCAATTGTTCACATGCAAGTTTAAATTGAAGGTGAAGAAAATGAAAATAAATCTAAGAAGCCAAAATAGTACCCTGAGAATATTTCACTTTAATTTAAAGATACATCAAGAATATATTTGACAAGAACAAGCAAGTTGCTTGCCCAGGAGACATCAAGGCAAGTGGTTGGATCCCCTCAGGGCAAACCCCCTTCCAAGACTAAGACTCAATGGGAACACACGAGCAGACATGTGCTCTGATTTGTGACCACATTGGTCACCGATAATGGGAAGTGAAGAAAAACAGCAGTGAAGCTGTGAGCTAAGTCAGACCACGTTCAATAGACTCCTGTGAACCCAGGTGGAGACCTGGTTGGCCAGCAGTATGACAAGATCTAGGGACTCCTGGGCCCAGAGTCAGTGACATAGCCACAGAGGACTAGAGTGCAGAGTGAAGCATCCAGCTGATAAGAAGTGAGACATATGCTCAAGAACACCCACACTTGCAGATAATACCCACTTGACCTGGCCTCAATGGCTGGATGATCAGAACTCAACTAGAAGAAGAAAAAAGAGGAACAAAAGAATAATCTGATACAATTTGATGAACTTGACCTACACCTATGGATGCAGTAGCTCAAAAGAGGGAACAAATCTTTACAGCGAGGATCATTCCCCCACCCCCCTTGGTACACAGTACCTAGTAGTAACTGTAGTTTTATCAATTTGTGTATATTTGAATCAACTGGATGTATACATGAATCCACTCTACCACAACCAACAACTTGTTTAGAATACTTACTCAATGGAACCACCATCAACAAACATGTTTAGAATGTTTACTCAAGTGCAACCAACAACAGTGTACATGTTTAGACCATTTATATCTTCTTGGTGACTTGAACTTTTACCATTGTGTAATAAATCTCTATATCCCTAATGATGCTTTTAGTTAAAAAGAATATATATATAAATGTAGTCACACCACCTGTCTTTTGATTCATATAGACTTAACATATTTTTCCATCCTTTAACTTTCAAACTCTCTATGGGTATAGGTGTGTTTTATAATCAGCTCATAGCTGGAGTTATTCAGTCCTTTCAATCTATTTTTTCCTTGATGAGTTTAGCTCATATATATCTACTTCCTTTATTCTATGAAGGGCATTAATACCAGTAGAAAAGGGTCATGGGATCACTTTAAGGTTTGTTAGCTGCACCTCTTCTAGCCTCAATCCCATAAACATCCATTTTTTCCAAGCCTTCTGGGTTTTCTGTTGCTCAGCAGAAAGTAGTTAGTTGCCAGCAGCCTAGTAATGTCAGAGGATTTTTATACAGTGGTTAAGAGAGCAAGCGCTACATCCTACCTTGATTCAATTCTAATGAGTTAAAATCTAAATATTTAAGTATCGGTTAGGATTGAGTTTGGATAAAAGCAACTCTGTTGATTCATGGTTATGTCATTGGCTGTTAACTGAAAGGTCAACAGCTAGAATCCACAGCCACTCTCCACCAGAGAACGATGTGATAGTTAGCTTCCTTAAAGATGATCACAGCTTTGGAAACCCTCTGGGACCATTCTACTTTGTTCTAGAGTCACTATGAGTTGGAATCAACTGATGGCAATGGGTTTTGGGATTGCATGAAGCAGATAAGTAAATTAATGGTGACTTAAACCTAACTGACCTAATTTCTTTCTCACTGATCAATCCAAGGGTTCAAAGTTAGTCCCAGGTGATCTAGGGGCTTGGCTATGTCTATCTTGTTGCTCCGCCATCTATAAAGCATTGCTTTTCTAACAGGCTTACATTCTAAGCCACAGGCTACAATGGATCCAGCATGGAAATTGCATGTGTTACTTCTCCTCACATCCTATTGTCTCAAATTCACTCATCTGGCAACTCTTACCAAGGGAGGCTGACAAGTGCAGATTTATTCTGAGTAGTCAGTCGTGTTTTTGACCAAAAAAAATTAGGGATTCCATTGCCACTGGAAAAAATAACTAGAAGGCAATCAGCAGTCTGCTAGAATGAATCCTAACTGCACTTCATTTTTCTTTCAGGTTTTTTCTGAGTCAGCTAAAGGAAATAATAACAGGGAAACCTTTTTACTTAGATATCCCTAGATCTCCTGATGATACAATCGAGTTGTGTTCTTCCAAAATGGGGTATTAAGAGCAAAAAGATGTTTATTTATTGGACAAGAGGGCCAAGTGTGCACCACACCACATAGCCACCCCATTTTGGCTTCTGAATTGGTCCTGCTCCTCCTAAGCTTATATCCTCAAATGTGGTTTAATTAGAAATGGAGGTTTATTTCTCATTGATTATCCCAAAACATGGTGGTGGTGGTGATGTGCCATCAAGTCTGTTCCTACTTATAGAGGCCCTGTTTAGGGTTTCCAAGGCTGTAAATCATCATGGGAGCAGAAAGCCTCATCTTTCTTTCCTCGAGCGGCAGGTAGATTTGAACTGCTGACTTTGTAGTTAGTAGACCAGCTCGTAATCCACTATGCTTCTAGGACTCCTATCCTAAGACCTACTCATTAGGAAAGGAGTCCTGGTAGCACAACAGGATGCAATTAGGACCTACCGCTCGAGAAAGACCTCATGATCTGCTCCCATGAAGATTGTTATTAAGTGTCGTTGAGTCAATTCTGACTCAGGGAGATCCTGTATAGAGTTTCTAAGACTTAAAATCTTTGCAGGACTAGAAAACCACATCTTTCTCCCATAGAATTCCTGGTGGGCTCAAACTGCCAACTCTGCAGTTTGTAGTTCAATGCTTACCCTATGGAGCACTGTGCTTCCATTAAGATTGCAGCCCAGGAACTCTATGGGGATATTTGACTCTGTCACATGAGATGACTATAAGTTGAAATCCACTGGAGGACACATTAAAAAAACAAACTCAGTAGGACTGAGACCTATTTCTACAGGACCAACTGCTTTGTCTTAAGAAAACAAAATCAAAATGTTTAGCAGTGATGTAGAAAAGTGTTCCACATTATTCGTTTCACACTGCTTGTGGTCTGTATCCATGTTGGAAACATGTTCACATTCTCATAGTTCTTAAGGCAAAGTAATCACAAATGAAGTTTCTTGCGCAGGGTAGGGAAGTTGGTTTGCTCTGTGCACAGAGGGAGGAGATCTGCAAGCATGTGTGTATACATGCAGGCAGCATAGTAAAGGTCTTGATGTAGGACTAGCCCTAAGTGTTATTGGTTTTCTTCGGCTAGAGGACAGGGGTAGGAGTGGGGGAGTGCTTTTTCTGATTAGGATGAAAGATGCGTCAGTCTCCTATGCCTTCACTTGGTCCAAACTGTGTCTACAGCAGCAATTCATGAAGTTTAAGGAATGTTTTTGACGTAATTTGTCTCATTTTGTCCTTGACAGGTCATTTATTTAGTCTTTCTTTTGTGGGGGTGTGTTTTAGGGTCAAGAATGGGGATGAATTCTTATGCTTCCATATCTCTTGGTTGCCGCATGTCTAGTTTTTCCTAAAATGACTCTATTTTGCTTGTCTAATTTTCAAACATCAATGCAGTCATCCAATGTCTCCTTAGTGTTTTTTTGTGGTCTTTTTTTAACCAGACAATTAATTCTTGTAACAAATATTGGAGTTTGCAAAGTATTCCAGGATGACATTAGCTAAATTGTAATGTCTATGTAGTCTACCAGAATGCACCTGTACTCAGGAGAATATGGGTCAAAATCATACACTTAAAATATTTTTATTATATTCTGAAGGATTCTTTTTGAATCTTTTCAATTCAAAGCTATTATAAACAGAATAAAGCCATCAGCATTCAGATTAACAGCTGGATTTTCTTTTAAATATTTCCTTAATTATAATCTACTTAAATTTTTTTTTTTTTTGCAATTTAAGGGGTTTGTGGTGGTGTTGATTTCCAAAGAGAATCTCTCACTTTTGTTTTCTCATATGACAATTTTGTGTGTCTGGGATGCAGAGCTGAAAAATATGGTGACATTTGCTCTGGAAAAT
>NW_006408690.1:4193276-4196068 GCF_000296735.1 Chrysochloris asiatica
CTTGGAAACCCTATACAGGGTCACTGTGAGTTAGAATGACTAAATGGCACTTAAAAACAACAATCTGCTTTTATGAAGGTTGTAAATCTTTGTGGGAGCAGAAAGTCTCATGTCGCATACATCTGAGGCAATTAAAAATACCATGGCTTGGGACAGACCCACCTTAGTCCTCAAAGTGACATCTCTGCTCTTTAACACTTTAAAGAGGTCTTTGTCAACAGATTTGCTCGATGTGCTGCATTGCTTAATATCCTTGCTGCTTGCTTTCATGGTCTCTGGTTGTGGATTTAAGTCAAATGAAATCCTTTAAAACTTCAATATTTTCTCCACTTTTCATTATGTTATTTATTGATCCAGTTTTAAGGATTTTTGTTTGCTTCATGTTGCGGTACAATTCGTACTGAAAGTTGTATGCAGTCTTTGATCTTCATCAGTAAGTGCTTCAAGTCCTTGCATACAGCAATCCAAGTTATGTCATCTGCCTATTACAGGAAGCTAATGAATGTTCCTCCTATCGTGGATGCTGCATTCTTCTTCATATAGTCCAGCTTCTAAGATTATTTGCTCAGCACACAGATTGATAAATTTGGCAAAAAGATGAAACCCTGATACACATCTTTCCTGATTTTAAACCACATAGTATCCCCTTGTTCTGTTCGAACAACTCACTGCCTCTTGTTCTATGTACAGGTTCCACATTAGCACAATTCAAGTATTTGGAAATTCCCATTCTTCTCAATGTTCTCCATAATTTGCTATCCATACCATTACATGTCGTTGTATAGTCAATGAAACTCAGATCAGCGTCTTTGTGGCATTATTCTCTCCTTTCTGCCACGATCCATCAGACATCAGCAATATTTGTCATTTCACATCCTCTTCTGAATCCAACTTGAACTTCTTGAAGTTTCTTGTTGATTTATCGCTACAAATGTTTTTGAATAATCCTCAGCAAAATTTTACTTGTGTATATTAGTGATATTATTCAGTAATTTTTATGTTCTGTTGAATCGCCTTTCTTTAGAATGGGCACCAATTCCAAACTATTTGATATGGACAAGCAAGTACTTCCAGCAGTGCTGAAATATGAGATATTTATTGAAATATCTCATTTGGTTTCCTGGAAGTTTCTTTTTGCCAATGTCTTCAGTGCAGCTTGAACTCCTTTCTTCAAGTCCATCAATTGTTAATAGTATTCTACCTCCTGAAATGTCAACCAATTTTTTTTTTTTTTAAATACAGTGACTCTATGTATTTCTTCCTACTTCTTTTGATGCTTTCTGCGTCATTCAATATTTTGCCCATAGACTCTTTCAGTATTGTAACTCAAGATTTGAATTTTTTTCTTCATTTTTTTTCAGCTTGAAAAATGCCGAGTGTGTGCTTCCCTTTTGGTTTTCTAACTCCAGGTGTTTGCATATTTCATTATAATGGTTTGTCGTCTCAAGCCACCTTTTGAAATCTTCTTTCAGCTCTTACATCATCATTTCATTCCTTTTGCTTTAGCTCCTCTATGTTCAAGAACAAGTTTCATTTTTTGTTTTTAACTTTTTATTGTGGATTGAATGAAGGTTATATAGCAAATCGGTATTCCATACAGCAACGCATATATATTTAGTCTCTTGTCATTAATTAAAATTCCCACAGTGTAACTTCACTTATCCCTCTTCCTTCCTGTGTTTCCTGTTTCCATTCTACTTTCTTTCCTACCCTTCCTGCATTCTGAACTTTGTCTTTGGATAAATGCTGCCCTTTTGACCACAAATGGTTGATTATTTTAAGGGTGTGTACCTCCCTAATGTTATTGTTCCCCTTACAGATCTGTCTATTGTTTGGCTAAAAATTGAGCCCTGGGATGAGTTCAGTTCCAGACCTGAAGGATGGCAAAGGGATCTAGTCTGGGGGGTGGAATGGGGCTTCACCAGTCTTTGTCCAACCAGTAAGCCTGGTCTTTTTTATGATTTTGAGTTTTATTCACGTCTCCCTCCCATTCTACAGAGGACCTTCTAATGTGACCCATTTTAGAGCAGTTGGTTATGGTGACCAGGTACCACCTAATTCTGGTCTCAGGATTATGGAAATTGATGTTTGTGTGGTCTATTAATAAACTGGACTAGTTGTTTCCAATAATTGTACCTATTAACCTCTTATTGTAATTGCCTTCCCCTTCACTCAAGTTAAAATCTACCTACACTCTAGCTAGTAATTTAGTTAGTAATTCATTTACCACACCACTCCCATCCCTAGTAACCAAGAAAGAACATTCAGAAAATGAAAACCTTTTCATGATTTTTAAAATAAAAGTGATCTTCTACAATATTTGTCCTTTTGTGATTAACTTATTTCACTCAGCATCATGTCATCCAGATTGATCCATGTTATGAGGTGTTTCCAAGATTCATTGTTATTCTTTTAATATTGCATAATATTCCATTGTGTGTATATACCATAGTTTGTCCATTTTTCCATTGATGGGTATATAGGTTGGTTTCATCTGTTTGCTATTATGAAGAGTGTTGCAATGAACATTGGTGTGCATGCATTTATTTGTATCATGACTTTTATTTCTCTAAGATATATACCAAGTAGTGGGATTACTAGATCACATGTATTTCTATTTCCAACATTTTAAGGAAGTGCCATACCATTCTCCAATGTGGCTGCCCCATTTTATAGTCCCACCAACAGAGTGGAAGTGTTCTAGTCTCTCAACACCCTCACTAGTATATGTTCTTTTCTGTTTCCTTGAACTTTGCTGTTAGCTGGCTGAGATAATACTTAATTGTTGTTTT
>NW_006408690.1:4197833-4199916 GCF_000296735.1 Chrysochloris asiatica
CAAAAGCCTTTGTGTAATCAATAAAGCATAGCTAAACATCTTTCTGATATTCTCTGCTTTCAGACAAGATCCATTGGACATCAGCAATGATATTCCTTGTTGCACAACCTCTCTGAATCTGGTTTGAAGTTCTCTGTCAGTGTATGCTTGCAGTCATTTCTGTATTCCTTTTAGTAAAACTTTACTCACATGGGATATCAAAGATATTGACAGATGATTTCTGCATTCCATTGGGTCACCTCTTTTTGGAATGGGCACAAATATGGATCTCTTCCCATCAGTAGGTCAGATAGTTATCTTCCAAATTTCTTGGCATAGATGAGTAAGTGCCTCCTGTGCTGCCTCACTTTCTTGAAAGATTTCCATTTTTTATTCCATCAATTCGCAGTGCCTTGTTCTTTGCCAATTCTTTCAATGCACCTTGGACTTCTTCCTTCAGTATCATTGGGTAGGGTCCCGCATTGCACTCTTCTCCCTTGATGGTTCCAGGGACCTCTGCTCCTGGACTGCAAAGTCAACCACTCCCCTCCTTTTACTACAAAACATCTACCTTTACATTTCCAACACTCACAGTCAGTCCTGATAGCAATTATTCACTATTGTGCCACATGATTGCTATCCCCATCTCCTTTCATCAGCCCCACCCAGACAGATTGGATACTACTCTGTGGAGATAATACCTTCCTCTGCGTCCTCTGGATCTAGGTTCTCTTTTGCAAGCTTGTAAGTGTGTCACTCCTTGCCTTTGTAGCCCCCCATTTTGAGTAGCCAATGTTCAAGCTGACCATCCCTGTCTACCCTGTATACCGAGGGGGTGGGAATGATCCTCATTGTATAGATTTATTCCTTCTTTTGAGCTACTGGATCTATGGTAGGTCAAGTTCATCAAATTGTATCAGATTACTCTTTTTTTCCTCTTCTTTCTTCTTCTAGTTGAGTTTTGACCATCCAGCCATTGAAGCCAGGTCAAGTGGTTATTATCTGCAAGTGTGGGTGTTTGTGTGCATATACCTTCATTTCTTATCAGCTGAATGCTTCACTCTCCATAAACAAACTTTTTATTGTATATAGAGTAAACTTTACAGACAAGAAGATCATCAGCTTTACATTTAACAAATTGTACACTTTGTTTCATCTCAATGATGACAATCCCCTCCCTGCAACCGCAGTTATCCTGCTTCCTCCCTGTGGCTCCCCAGTTACATCTTATATTTCACAAATGAACAAAGCAAAAAACTTTGATGTACACCTACAAAACAAAATATTTGATGTATACATGCGCATTTACATGTCCAAAGGGCAAATTCTGTAAGTTAGCCTTCTGCCCACAGGTACACAGACTTACTCAGTTTCTATACCACCAACTCTGCCACTGTCTCTGCTGTCACTGCTTTTCTAGGTAGGATCTCACGTTCTACTCATCCTCTTTCATCTTGAAGGTCCTGGGATCATCTGATGCTGAAATGAAAGATTTACTACTCCCCCTTTTCGTTATGTATAATCTATAATAACAGTTGTGATCGTCACAATTAATAACAATTACAATTGAATCATAAAATCCTATCAGCATCACCCCCTATCTTCTTTCACCAGATCCATCTGGAAAAGAGGAAAAGTATTTGGTAGGGATTCTACCTTATCCCCCTCATTCTGAAACTAAGCATAATCATGAAAGCTTGTAAGCCAGCCACTTCATGCCTTTATAGACCTTTCATTTTGGACAGTCAATGTCTAAACTGCCTAAAAAGTGGCTGCAACCATGCACTGACAGAGAACTTCCAGCATTCAATCAGGATTCAGAAGAAGACGTGGAATGAGGGATATCATTGCTGATGTCTGATGGATCTTGGCTGAAAGCAGAGAATATCAGAAAGATGTTTACCTGTGCTTTATTGACTTCACAAAGGCTTTCAATTTTGTGGATCATGACAAAGTATGAACAACATTGTGAAGAATGAGTATTACAGAACACTTTTCTGTGCTCACGAGGAACTTGTACATAGATTAAGAGGCAGTTGTTTGAACAGAACCAGGGAACACTGGATAGCTAAAAATTAGGAAAGGTATGTGCCAGGGTTGTATT
>NW_006408690.1:4200711-4202525 GCF_000296735.1 Chrysochloris asiatica
CTGGTCAGTGTTTCATTCTGTTGTGCATAGGGTCACTATGAGTCAGTACTGACTCGATGGCACCTACCAACAACAACATCAGCCCAGTATACTGAGGAAACAAGCTTGTTCCTTGATATGAAGAATCTTTCCATTCTGTTTGGAATTTTGAGCAACTGCATCTAATAAGCAAAAGTCCAGTTCATCAAATTGTAGCAATTTATACTTGCTCACAATATCAAACATCTTTATCTTCATCTGGTCAAGTTGTGGTCAGCTAGCTAGCCAAGCTAGATTAAAATGGTGGGTACTAGCTACAACTTTGGGAGTTCACAAACACCTCCCTGTACTTAAGATCAGCTGGTCACTTCTCTTTCAGCTCTAGCCCTCAGTGACTAGGCCAGCGCCATGGGCTCAGGAATTCACACATCTTCCTAAACTTCAGACCAGCTAGCACTTCCTTTTCTCTCTCTCACATCAAGGTCAATGAGTGGCAATGGAACATGGCCATATTCAGCCCATGTCTTCATTGCTGTATTCCCTCCACTTCCACTCACAAGTAGACCCAGGTGGTCACCATCAAACATATTAGACTGTTTGCAGTTTTCCTTAAGTTTCAGTCCTATAAGGGGGTTTTCCCTGATGGAGTAACTTTTCTTGCCTTGATGCCTCCAAAGTAAACAGCTTGCTTGAAATTCAAAGAGCCAGACAGTCTGCCTTTTTTTCTGTAGGTTTTTCTTTCATTAATAATCTTCTCTTCTCCCAGAAGTTGGGTTGGTCTGCATGCCTTTTCAAGTGAGAATGCCCCAATTCAGAAGGTTCTGGGGTGGGGTGGGGGCCTCAGGATTCTACCTAAGGCCTTGTACTCTACAAAAGCTTAACAACAAGCATGTTTCCTGGGCAAATTCTAACTCCACAGTCAGTTATAGGCTGAAGGGGGGCTTACAGGCTTTCTATCATCATAATTCCCAATATTCATTTCTAGCACACTTAAGTGTCTATTTTACAATAGTAGGCAGGGAAAACCAATAACCACAAGACAGTTAAACACATGAACATTTCCCCCTTCCTTTACCCATTCAATTTATGTCTTGATCCATGTATCTACTTATAGAACACCATTTTTCCAAGATTGTGTATAAATCACTATTTACCTCTGTCCCATCTAGCCCATGCATGCCTCTGTAAGTCTTCCCCTATTTTTATCATTCATCTGACACCCTTTCTCTTGTGTTTTGCCCTCTTTCCCTTGTATATTGCCCTCTGCATCACCCAAGCTAACATGTGTCTACCCTCTAGCCAGAGAATTACTCTTCCCTCCCTCCCAACCCTGGTAACCATCAAATACTATTTCTCTTAGTATGGAAACACTTTCTTAAGCTTTTCAATTAATGGTCTCAGACAATATTTGTCCTTTTGTGATTGACTAATTTCACTCAACATAATGTCCTCCTGGTTCATCTATGTTATGAGGTGTTCTGTAGATTTATTGTTATTTTTCAAGGTTGCATAGTATTCCATTGTATGAATGTACCAAATTTTCCTTACCCATTCTTCCACTGATGGGATTTAGGCTGTCTCCATCTTTTTGCTATTGTGAACAGTGCTGCAGTGAACATCTGTGTCCAGATGTCTACTAGTATCTTGGCTTATATTTTTTGTGGACACATGCCAAGTAAAGGGGTTGCTGAGTTATAAGGTATTTCTGTTTCCAACTTTCTGAGAAAGTGCCAAGCTGTTTTCCAGAGTGGTTGTACCATTTTGTAGTCTTACCAGCAATGTAGGAGAGTCGCAGTGTCTCCAGAGTCTTGACAGCATTTGTTGTTTTCTGGTTT
>NW_006408690.1:4203010-4204885 GCF_000296735.1 Chrysochloris asiatica
CTTGGTGAACAGTCTGTTCATGTCCTGTGCTCACTTTTTAATTGGGTTGTGTGTCTTTTTCTTGTAGAGATGTTGTAGTTTTCTATAAATTTTAGATATTCGTCCTTTTTCTCATATATCATTGTCTGTAAAAATTTTAAGAAACAGATCATTCCAGTCTTATAAAAAATGATACCAGAAAATAAGAACCTAGAGAATATATTCCATTTCATTCCATAAGGGTTGTGTAACTTTAGTACCAAACTCTGAAAAAAACAAAACCAGAAGGGAATAATACAGACATGTTTTCCACATAAACATATTAATATATTTAAAAATTCTTAAGAAGAAAATGACTGAAAGAAACCTATAGTGCTACAGTTTTTAAAGTACGACTGAGCCACACAGGATGATATACTGAACTCACTGGAGATTTGAAATTTTGAAGAAAACACAGCAATATTCAACATCTGATGAATACCATGGGAACTACTGTTCTCAGAGTAACCCACAGTTTCAACATCAGGTCTTGCCACATTCCTTTTAGTAACGTCCCATCTTTTCATAGGCGTTTCATCATTTATTGTGATAAAAAAGCAAGTATTGCTTGAAGATCAGTATGGAACAGGAAATGAGGTAGTGGCTTGGGGGTGTAGTAAAAAATTATTGGGACACTAAACCAGTTGCTGTCAAGTCGATTCTGACTCATGTGAGAGTAGAGCTGTGTCCATTAGGGTTTTCCAATGGATGGTTTTTCAGAAGTAGATTCCCAAACTTTTCTTCTGAGGGACCTCTGAGTGGCCTTGAGGCTCAAACCTTTTGGTTAGCAGTGGAGTGTCCCAAAGGTTGTTCAACCTAGGAAATCCTTTAAAAAAATACATTATGTTATTAATTAGAATGTAATTGACTTCTTTGTTCACTTTTCCCCTCTTCCAACTGCCTTCATTCATATTGAGATCACATATAGAGTTTTTCTTTAAAAATTATCCAGAGATTGGTCAGACTCTCCAGTTTTGCCTAGAAGAGACAAAATAATTGAATTGCTACCATTCATATGATAAGCATGGGTCTGTGAACCACAAAGTAGGTAGGCAGTTGGAGCCCATCAGCCACTCCTCAGGAGAAAGATGAGACTGTCTGTGTCCACAAAGATTTAAAGCCTCAGAAACCCTATATAGGGTTCTATGAGTCAAAAGTCTTCATGGCACTTAACAACAACCATTCATAAGGTTGTCCAAAGTTATCCAGAGTGGATAAATAATAGTTTTGTATCTCATTATTCAAGAGACTGGGACTCTAACATCACAATCTAATTGAATACATTTCTTAGTTTGGGAATATTCTTAATAGATGTCCTTACTGGGAGGGTGGGGTGGTTTGGGAATTTCATAATTTTTGTATAATGTATCAAAATTTTAAAATGTGGGAATGCAACAAAGGAGTGCTCAATCCATGCCAACAATTCAGATGTTTATCCTCAAATACATCTTTAAATACATTATTGTTAAGTGCCATTGTGTCAGTTCCAACTCATAGTGATCCTGTATAAGATTTCTGAGGCACTGCTGGTGAATTTGAACTGCTGACCCTTGTAGTTCAAATTGACCTTGCGGTTCAGTGCGTTATCCCACAGCACCACCTCTCTCCTCTCTTCTCTATCTATCTATCTATCTATCTATCTATCTATATATAGTTGTTGTTAAATACTATGGAATCAGTTCTGCACAGGGTTTCTGAGGCTGCAAATCTTTACAGGAGCAGAAAACTTCATCTTTCTCCCGCGGAACAGCTGGTAGTTTAGAACTGCTGACCTTGCAGTTCACAGCCCTATTCATAACCACTACACTGCCAGAGCTCCTTACTCCTTACCACCACCATATATATATGGTGGTGGTT
>NW_006408690.1:4205400-4212775 GCF_000296735.1 Chrysochloris asiatica
GTTTTGGGCTATTATTATTTATTATTATGGACCACATAGGTTTTGTTCCAAGTAGCTTTATTAGTAGTGAGTCACTATCTTTTTCCAATATCTCTGAAAACAAAATTATGAATGTATATATTTTCTGCATCTGTTTGTATTTAGAAATTTGATGGCTTTTATTCAAGATGACTAGAAAAATAATTTACCAACAGTGAGAAAACATGGATGCAATATCAATATAGAGTTACATGTGTGGTTTAATTATAATGGTTGGTATTTTTTCCTGATGCTTTTGTTTATTTGTAACACATAACTTTACGGTCTTCTTTTATTACATATACACTATTTTAAAAGTCTTATGAAAAACTGTAAAACTACTAGAGAGAATATATCTTTATACTTCTAAATGTTGTTGAAAATTTAGTTAGCTTGAAGATTAATGAAGGACTAATTTTGTGCTGTGGGTTAATGAGCTGGACTGCAAAGTCTGTTTGAACCACAAAGTTGGCTGTTCAAGTCATCAGTCACTCCTAGGAAACCCTATAAGGGGTGGCTATGGCTTTGAACTGACTTGATGGCACCTAACAACAACAACAATAACAGTCAATTCTCCAAATAGGCTGTTTTTGCTTCATGCTGATCTGTTTGTGTATCAGTAAAAATCAATATGTAAAGTAAAATTGGATACTTTGTGTTTTCTTCAAAAGTTTATTCTAATAACAGTTTTAAAATATCTGTTATACAGGCTGAGTGTTTTCCATAAAGAAAGCCCTATACTTGTATCCTTCTCATGTCTACTGGGCAACAGGAGGTCTCCCAGATAGGAGAACTCTTGGGGAAAAAGACAAAATCATGAATGATGATGATGAACAATCAAAAAATGTAACTTACTAGCAATGCTTGCTTTTAAACAATATCCTATAGTTCGTGTCCATTGTTGTTGTTGTTAAGTGCCGTTGAGTTGGTTCTAACTTATAGAGACCCCTCAGTTTCTGAGGAGTAGCTGGTGAGCTTGAATCTCTGACCTTGCAGTTCAAACTGATCTTGTAGTCCAGTGCATTAACCCGCATTGCCACACCAGGACTCCAGTTGATGCTCATGAGTGTGCCAAATTAAAGAGTGAGGCATTTAAACTGGATTGTAATCTTCACCTATGTCACATATGTCAAAATTCCTTTACAGTGCTTTACTTTTGGGATTCCTTTTCAGCATCCACATCCTTGCATAATCATAAAGTTAAGAGTTATATATGAGAGTAGATGAAAGAATAAGACATACTTCTATTTCCATCAATCTGGCAAATTAGATAACCTGAATGTAGCTACTACTAATGACAATTAAAAATGTTGGCGGATATATTACATCTTTTTTAAAGGAATGACTGAGCTGGCAAGAAAGTAAGAAACCCACAGAGTCCTGAAATGAAGTAAAAGAGTGAATTTTGGAACTAAACAAGCTCTGAAGCTGCTTTAGACTTGAAGGCATCAGCCAGAACTCAGTGATTTTGACTTTCTTATTCGTTGTTGCGATAAAGGTATTGGAAAGAGGACAAAGTAATATCTGACCTTCATATCAACAGAGCTTGGAACCCTACAGTGGCATATTTGTAAAGAAGATTATCTTATCAATTGATGGGGATAACAGGGAAGTTGATCTGTCTTGAACTTGACCTTTATTGAATAAAACCACTGCTACCAAGTCCATTGCATCTCATAACAACCCTATAGAATAGTGTAGAACTGTTCCTTAGGCTTTCCAAGACTGTAAACCTTTACAGAGCAGACAACTTCAGTAGGTTTGAACCACCAACCTTGTGGTTAGAGCCCAACTCTCAACCCACTTCACCAGCAGGGCTCCTTCCTTATTGAAAAGAAAAGAGAGAGAGAGAAAAAAAGGCTACTCTAAGAATTCTTAACCATAGACCAAGTCTCACCTGGGTTGACAGTTCAAATTTTCTAACTTGTGATCTCCCAAACCCCCAAAACAAACCTCAAGCAGAGAACTTAGTTTTAAAAGAGTCAGAGCTGGTCTGGGCCTCAAAAAACTATGTCCTGAGGCAAACCTATATCCTTTTTATTTATTTATTTTTGCCTTGATGAATGTTTTTATTGTGAATTATGTGTTAGTTTACATGGATGACCATTATCTTTACATTCATCCTATTGTATTTTGTTTCATTGTAATGATCACAATCCACTGCATACATCATCAAACAATCAAAGGGTACACCTCACATGGCTGCCCCCCAGCCACCAGCCCACAGCTCCTCTCCCTCCCTGAGTCCAGAGTCCCCAGCCGCTCCTTCTGTCCACATCATTGTTTCTGCCTCCATCCCTAGCGTTGCTGCCTCCCCGGACAGGGTCTCGCACATCGCTTTTCTCCCTTAATGGCTACAGGGATCTCTGCTCCTTTTTGAGGGAATCAACTTTAACCCAAGCTTGAAAACTTTCCAACAGACAAGATTCCAAAGAAAATGAATGAAAAATGATAAAACACTTGATGAAAAAACAATGTAGAACAAATAGCTGAATCCAAGCTGCAAAGAAATAAAGAGCAAGGAATTGTAAACAGAACCAAATGGAACTTCTAAAAGTGAAAAATAATGGATATAGTAGCTCAAAATACCAACAGGGAGGGGAGTCTTCACATAAAGGATCAAACATATCCCCTCTGTACACAGGGTTGATAGGGATGGGAAACTTAGACATTGGCTACCTAAAATGGGGGAGCTATAAAGGCACAGAGTGGCTAGCTTACAAGTTTTCAAGAGGGAGTTAGGTTTCAGAGTGAGGGGGAAGGTAGAATCCCGACTGAATTGTTCTCATCTTGTCTAGACAGGTCTGGTGAAAGGAGATGGAGATAAGATTCTTATGATTCAATAGTGAGTAATTGTTACCATGATTAATTGCAATTGTCACAACTGTGAAGTTAGACGTTTTGTAACATAAAGAGGGGAGTAGTTAATCTCACATTCCAGGAAAAGAGGACCCTAGGACCATCAAGGGAGAAGAGCATGAGCGGAATATGGGACCCTATCCAGAGAAGCAGTGACACCAGAGATGGAGGAAATGAGGATGACCTCAAGAGACAGAGCAGCTGAGGGCTGTAGCTAGACTCATGGAAATAGAAAGACTGTGTGCTGGCAACCTTGCAGAATCTGCCCTTGAGTTTTTAAAATGATTATATATTCCTGAGTGTTTTTGTATACATCAAAAAGAAAACAGAGGAAATAGAAAGAAAATACTGTTGAATGGTGATGCATGATGGGATTATCATCATTGTAATGCTATGAAATATGATAGGATGAGTGCAAAACTGATGTTCTCCCATGTAAACTATCACTCAATGCACAATAAAAGATTAAAAAAGAACAACACCCCATAACAAACCCAATCAAACAAAAAACACTATCTCTGCAGTTGTATCACATTTAGAATCCCTAATGGAGTCCTGATATGGTGCTGTAGGATTAGCACTGGACTGCTAACTGTAAAGTTGGTGGCTCAAACTCAACAGCTGGCTCCTTGGAAACCCTATATGAGGTTAATATGAGTCAGAACCAACTCAACAGCACTTAACAACAGCATAGCACTTAATTTCCAAAGGAAAACAATAGTATGGCTAAGAAACCTAAGGAGTGTCTAGATGTCTTCCCCTTTGTGGAGGTTGGCAGTGCCAGGATCAAATAATCAACTAGAGCCCAAACCAAGGATAAGATCTCTATGATTGAGAGATTGGTTATATACAGGGGGAAATTTAGCAAACAAGTAAATATATGAGAAATAATGGAGTCAGGAAAACTAATTGCAAGGAATGATTCTGGATTCTGGATCTTTAAAGAACATCATTGAAATAACTGGTTAATTATGAATTGGATGTATAGATTAGATACAATAATATTTTAATGTATTCTTTTGTAGGAGAATGCCCTCATTTTTATGGAAATACTCATCGAAGTACTATGAGGGTAATGGAGCATCCTGTCTGCAACTTATATAGACACACAGAAAACTTCATGATATAATAAATGGAGCATAAGAGGATATTAAAAGGCAAATGCAATTAAAGGCTAAATGAACTATTTGAGAATTTTTTTTTACTACTCTTATAATGCTTCTCAATATGAATCATTACAAAATTAAAAAAAAATTTTTAAAGTGAAAAGTAGAGCAACTGGATTAAAAACGCAGTAAGTGTGTTCAATGGTTTATCTAGTAAAAAAAGAATTAAAGGTGCAGAAGAAAGAGCTGAGCAAGTATTCAGAGTGCAGTAGAGTAATGCAAAGAGATGAAAAACATAAAGAGAGGATAGATAAAAGATAGAATGGAGATTCACACATACGTACTGAGGATTCCAAAGAGGCATGCAGGACAGTGTGAGAAATCTAATATATTTCCTAACAGAGTTCTGAGAAGAGATGATAGAATCAAAGAAATAATAGCTATAAATTTTCAGGAATTGTTAACAGACACTAATCCTCAGAATCACCCAAGAGTCTCATGCAGTATTTTAAAAAAAGGAAAGAAAGAAATCCACAGCTGATCATACAGTGAAAATGCAGAACACCAGAATAAAAAAATTAGCTAAAAATAGCCTGATAAAAATGGCACATTAACTATCTAGGAATGAAATTCAGACTTACAGTTGACTTTCTAATATCTACATTGGAAACCAGAAAAGTGATGAAATAAGTTTAATGTTATATAAAAAAAGTAAACTCTAATCAGAGCTATAGGCTCAGAGATTATCTTTCAAGAAGAGGGCAAAATGAAGTATTTTCAGTCAATCCAACATAAGAAAGTTGCCTAATAACAGAAGGGTCCTCATTAAAATTAATTTTAATATATGTTTTTTAGACAAAAAGAGAATGATCCAAGAAGGATGGTTGGAAAAAATAATATATAGAGAAAAATCATTGGTAAATGAACAAAACTTGCCTTTATAAATAGTGATAATAATGTCTCATTTTGGCTATAAAAATAAAACAAGGTAAAACTTGAGACAGAAAGACGATCAGAGTAATGTTTTAAGGTTCTTGAATTACTAAAGAAGAAGGGAAAGATATTAGCTAACATTTATTTGTTAACTATGCATATCAAATTATCTACCTAAGCCAGTCAAATTAGATTTTGATTAAAAAATCACAAAACAAAACTAAACTATTGGAGAGAAGAAGATTATCCATCCAAAAGAAGGCAAAAATGAAATTGGGAAAACATTGAACAGACAGAATACTAGAATGCACAAAATAATATGAGAGAAAAATTTTAAAGCTATATATTAGTTAGTAACCACAGCAAATAAAAGATACTAGACCCTTAAGTTAAAAGACAAAGATGACTAAATTAGTGTGATGGTTAAGGTTGTATGTTAACTTGACTGGTCCACAATTCTCAGTTGTTTGGCAATTATGATGTAGTTTGAAAGTTATGGTAGTCGTTGCCCATTTTTGTGATCTGATATAATGTAATCACCTCATCACAAGAGCTGCTATGAGTTTTGGCTATAAAAACTTCTTTAGTAATTCAAGAACCTTGAAACATTACTCTGATCATCTTTCTGTCTCAATTTTTATCCTGTTTTGGTTTTGTAGTCAAAACTCAGCTGAAAGGGAGTTTCCTCAGCTGAAAGGGAGTTTCCTCAGTGGTGTGGCCTGCATTTACTATGCATGCTCTCACAAAGCTCTCTGACTTTTTGCTGGATCTGGATCCTGAATCTGGTTCATCATCATTTGACCTCCTGTTCTCAGAACTTGAGCCATGCCTTATTGCCTGCTGATCTTGGGATTTGTTCATCTCTGAGGTCTGTGAGCAGCAGCCTGATGTCTGATACATGGATTTAGGTGTTGCCTATTTCTAAAATTGTGAACCATTTCCTTGAGAAAAATCGCTTAATGTTTAGATACATTTATAAGCTTCACTGGTTTTACTTCTCTAGAGAACCCAGCCTAAGACAAATTAGATTAAAAAAAAAGAGCTATATGTAATTTATAAGAGACACATCTAAAACATTGGAACACAGAAAGATTGAAAGCAGACGCATTGTTGATGGTTGTCTAGACTATGAATAGGAGGTAAGGGAATCCAACGTCATGCTTGTGGGTTGCAGATTCTGTTATTCATCATCATAGTTTAGCGTGTTACTTCAATGAGGTAGGTAGGTAGGTAGGCCCTCCATTATATGTAGTGCTTCAAAGTAAAAACAAAGTTTAATGAGAAATACACCCTCTGTAATGAATTATATGGACTGATCAGAGTGGGGCACAATCAGGAAACAGCGTGTTTTTTTCTCTTAGCACTGCCTTTAAATAAGCTTTCTTTGATAGAAAAAGATCGAAAAAGACACACCAGCCAATACTAACCAAAAGAAAGATGATGTTGCTTTATTCATATCAGATCAAAAATATTTTAAGACAAAAAGTATTGCTGGTGATCAAGCAGGTCCTTGAATAATAATAAAAGATTCTGATCACCATAAAAATAGAATATATACTTCTGTGTACCTAACAACATATTTCTAAATATATGAAACATATTTTAAGAAGTATAAGGCAAAATTAACAAGCCAACCATGATAGTGGAGGATTCTAGCACTCATTTATCAATAACCAAGTTATTCATCTAACAAATGTTTATTGAGCACCTACTGTGTACCAAAAGGATCCCTGGTAGCCTAGTGGGTTACACATTGTGCTAATAATTGCAAGGTTAGAAGTTTGAGTCCACCAGGTGCTCTGTTAGAGAAAGATGAGGCTTTCTGCTCCTATAAAGATTGATAGCTTTGGACATTCTATACAGGGTCTCTGAGTTGGAACCGACTCCATGGCACACCACCGTCACCCCTAACGTATTCCAGCACTGGGAATAAAACTGTCAAAAATCGTTGTCCTTAAAGAAAGTTAGTTCTGAGGATAGATTGAGCAATCAAAAAATTAGTAAAGACAGAAAATTCAAACAACACAATTAAAAGCCGTTGTCTACTGGCACATGCAGAACATTGTTCAAAATGACATGTAAAACACTTACAAAAATTGGCTAAAATAGTCTAAAAGTAAAGCACACACTCATCTACGAATATACACACACTCATCTAAGAATTAGTATCATATAGGCTCTGATCACAATGCTATTAAGTTAGACTTAAAAAAACAACATTGTAGAAAACATTTTTCCTGCACCATTAAATAATGCTAAAGCTGTGCATATCCTGTGATCATGTGATTATACTCTTAGGTGTCTATCCTTGAGAAACAGTGGTGTGTGTGAACCAGAAGACTTGTACAAGAATGTCAAAAAAGCAATGTTGTTGTTTTTAAGTGCCATCAAGCCAATTCTGACCCATAGAGACCCTGTATAGGGTTTCCAAGGAGAGGCTAGTAGGTTTGAACCACCAA
>NW_006408690.1:4213180-4226515 GCF_000296735.1 Chrysochloris asiatica
TGTTGTTAAGTGCCATCGAGTCGGTTCTGACCCATAGCGACCCTGTATAGGGTTTCTGAGGAGTGACTGGTGAGCTTGAACCACTGACCTTGCAGTTCAAACAGCTTTGCAGTCTAGCGCACTAACCCACAGTGCCACATTGTCAGTAAACATTTATGAAGAACATCTGCATACATCAACATAAACACAAATCTGTGGTTATTTTCATGCGATTTCATGCAGACCAAGTTTGAAATTGTGTACTATAAAATGATATCTTGCTCAATGGTATGTTGTTCTTGTTGTTGTTAAGTGCTGTTGAGTCAGTTCTGACTCACAGTGACCCTGTATAGGGTTTCCAAGGAGTGGCTGGTGAGTTTGAACTGCTCACCTTGAGGTTCAAACCGACCTTAGGGTCAAGTGCTTACCCTATGGAGCCACAGCAGGACTCCACTCAGTATTATAGATTATGTAATTATATACTATGTAATACAATGTAAATGTGGCAAGAAGTAGAGTAAAGGAAAATTAAACCCAGAATTCTGGATCATAAGAAGGGACTAAAATCAGAGCGGTGCACACATATTTTTACCTGAGTGGTTGCTACATGAAGAGGTAAGCAGGCTTCCAAGATGGTACCCTTCATCTCTGTTGCTGTTCGGTGCTGTTGAGTTGGCTCTGACTCATAGCAACCCTATGCACAACAGAACAAAACAGCGCCCACTTGGGTGCTATCCTCACAATCCGTGTTACGCTTGAGCCCATTGCTGCTGCCGCTCTGCCAATCCATGTCGTTGGGGAGACTTCCTCATTTTCACTGACATGCCACTTTAACAAGCGTGTCTGTGATTATGTCATGTTATATTGCAAAGAGGATTTTATAGCTGTAATTTAGGTTACTAATCTGTTGATTTTGCATTACTCAAAAGGGAAATGAGCCGGGTGGGCCCAATCTGATCATATATGAATTCTTTAAAAGGAGAGCGTTTTCTCCAGGTTGTTGCAGAAATGAAGACAGAGACTCTTTCAAAGCATGGGAAGGATTTGACTCACCATTTGTCAAGGAAATGGGGAACTTAATTCTTAAACTGCAAATAACTGAACTCGCCTATTGACAAAAGAGAGCTTGGAACCCAGTCATACTGTATCAGACTTCCAACACAGAGAACTGTGAGATATTAATGAGTATTGTTTTAAGCTGTCAAGTTTGTGGTAATTGGCTGTCCAGCAATAGGAACTGATATGAGTAGTTACACTCTACTCTTGTAGTAAATATTCATTAATGTGGAGAATTGTGAGGTTGGCCCAGGATTGGGCAGTGTTTCGTTCTGTTTTGCACAGGGTCGCTACGAGTTGGTACTGACTTGATGGCACCTAACAAAAACAACAACAATGTCGACTGGGCAGTTTTTTGTTTTGTTTTTTTAAAGAGAAAGCCAGCAACAATGAATTTTCTTGACTTCTGTGGGCTTAACAATGCAGATGTAACACAGAGGGGAAAGAAGCAGAACTTGCTATAATAATGAGAACATGATTTAAAGAAATATTGTGAGTTATAGGTCTTGCCTGAGAGCCTTTTTTCGAATCAGTCTTTTATTAGACTAGAAAAAGAGTTGCCAACCAAAGATTGTAACACCGGGCCAAGAATGCAGGCTAGTATTTATGGAGATCCAGATTTTGGGAAATCATTCAGTCCTGTTTACTCTATGTAATGATGTTATTGTTACATTGAACATAGGGGCTGTAAAATGATTCTATGTGCCAGTTTAAATGTATAAATATTTTGGTTATGGCATCCTTATGCACACTGACTGAATCTTTTATTATGGTGTGCTTGAATTAAATCCATTACAATCAAAGAAGGCATTTGAACCTGGAGTGAAACTGGCACTGGGGCTAGTATTCTAAAGCCATCAGACATGGAATTGTGCCTAATAATCCGAGTAAAATAAGGATGTAAAACTCTGAAGCTTTAAGAAGTCAACTCCATTGACTCCTAAAAACATTTTAACAGATGTGGGATGAATGGCATCAAGTAAATGAGACCTAATAGGAATAATCAGCCACAAGATGGCATTTGAATACTGGTGTATTTAAAGTTTAGGGTAGTATTACCACTTAAACACATACCTGTATTAACTTCTTCTAATCCTCCTTCACTTTCTATCATACCATCATGTGATAAGATCGCTATGTTTATTTTCTCCGTAAGCGAATGATCTTAAAATATCTCAATTATGTCCCAGTTTAATTGCTGTGGTGTTTTAATCTGTCAATTTGCTTGTTGACTCTCTTGTTGACTTTTTGGCTACAGTGAATGGAGTAGTGTTGTAATGAATATTGGTATACAGGTGGAGCACAGATTTTTTTAATGAAAATTCCATAAAGGCAGACACTTGGTTTTGTTTGCTGTTGTATACCCAGTGTCCAGGCTGACCATTCATGATTGCACAAACAATAATTTGCTGAATGGAAGTAGTATATTGTTGGGGGAGCAGTGATACTTTTGGATGTTTGAGGGACACAGATGTCAACTTGAGAAAAGAGCATCTCCTTGGATGAATGGTGAAGTAGTGCCACACTGATATGAAAAGTAAACTGGAAGAAAATGTCTAAGAGGGTTGAGGCATGTTAGTACTCAATGGGAAAGGTAATGTAAACTTTCTCAAAGAAAGGTATGCTTGTTCATGGGTTTAAACATTGTTTATAGACATTTGGAAATTATATCTGCTGATAAAATTAGATTTTGAGACTCTTAAATTGAAGTTTACAATTAGACATTTCTGTTGCTCTACAGAATCCTCAGATTTGCCCTAGTTGTTTACTTGAAAGGAAAAAATAAAGAGATTAGTGTTGATTATGATTACAAACTTTGGTTACCTCTGTTAGGAAGAGATGGAGGGTCTAGAAATCAAGGGATAGAATACAAAGGAAATGCCTCAATGTTTTGTTGATGGTTTTGTCTAGACCATGACTATGAGGCAAGGGAATCAAATGTATGTGTGTGAGTGGCACATTGTATTGCTTATCACCATACATTGGTTCATAGTGTTACTTCAGTGAACCTCCATTATACAGTCTTTCAAAGTAAAACCAGTTTAATGAGAAATATGCCCTTTAATGGGCTGAGCAGAGTGGGGCATAAATAGGAAACACCATAATTTTTCTCTCAGCACTCCCTTTAACCAAGCTCTTTCTGATGCCCTTTCCTTACTCCTTCATGGCATCATTGGCAGATTCCATGGTCTTTGGTTCACTTTCAGCTGTGAGAATATCATGTTTTCAGATATTAACAGTCCAGTATAACCCCAAACTTCTGGTTCACAGCTTTTCTTCTCCTTCTCTGGCCTCTAATGCGTGCTTCTGGAGTCTGGAGTGGACTTGGAGAGCTGTAGTCTGTGAAACTTCTCCTCCACTCATTACTGTTCTTCCAGGGGAAAGGAGATGCAATGGGAGAAGAAATAAGAGAAACAGGAACAGCAATCTTTCTTTTTTTGTGCAATACAAATATATTTTCAAAATCAACAGTTTTACACGCATATTTCAGTGACATTGATTATGTTCTTCATGTGATACAGACATTGTCATGCTCCTTTACTAAGTAATTCCACTACTATTACCATAAACTCAGTGCTCTTCCCTTTCTCCCTCTTACCATCCCTGAACCACTGATAAGCTTTGTTAAGTGCTGTTGAGTCAATTCCAACTCATAACCACCCTGTATAAAATTTCTGAGGAGCAGCTGGTGGGTTTGAACTTAAGACTTCATAGTTCATAGTTCAGTGCTGAACCTACAGTCCTACACCAGAATTCTGGAAGCTTTGGTTTCTGTGTAATTACCTATTTCATATAAGTGAGCTCATGTAGTATTTGTCATTTGTATGATTGAATATTCACTCAGCATAAGACTTTTAAATTTCCTCCATGTAGTACCATGTATTTGGACATCATTTCTCTTTAAGGTCGGGTAGTATTCTAGCGTAATCATGTACCACAGTTAGTTCATTCATCCATCGATTGATGAACATTTAGATTATTTTCATTTTTTGGCTACAGTGAATGGAATAGTGTTGTAATGAATATTGGTATACAGGTGGAGCACAGATTTTTGTTTTACACGTTGGTGCTATGTATTGTTTGCTTGGCAGTGTTAAATTACTCTTGGTCATGTGGGCTTCCATGAGTTGCTCTTTGGGGAACATATTAGTGGACTCTTCAGAGACACCCTCTAGGGATCTATGCCCAACACTCTTTTCTGACACTTTCTGGCTGGACCTTTTCATTTCCACCTTACTTCTTACCTCCCTGGTAAAACACCCATAACCTCCTCTCCCAGGCTGAGAGCCCCTTGGGAAGGATCCTTTCAAGATAGCTCCTGCTCAGTTACCTGCCACATGTCTCATTGGTCCATGAAACTCATACATGTGTCTCCAAACCATGAAAACAGACTACTGCTTCTGTTGTAACCCTCACCCTTGCCCTCACCATTCCATTTCAGCTTGCTCCAGGACACCTGTTTCCTTCAGAATCTTCCAGCTGGAAAGCAGACACACTCAGTCTCTTTGACTGTTTCATCCTGAAGCCACTTTTAACTACCCTTGAGTTCCTGAGCAGTACAAACAATTCTGCTGTTAACTAAAAGACTGGAAGTTCAAAACCACCCAGAGGTGCCTCAGAAGAGAGACCTGGTAAATTACTTCTGAATAATCCATCTAAAACCCTATAGAGTGCTATTCTACTCTGGCACACAAGGGTTTTCAAAAGTCTGAATTGACTCTACAGCAAGTGAGATTGAGTCAGTTGCTTGGGGTGGAGGTGTGACCTCTCCATTCTCCTATGAGGGACAGTGAAGCTGATACTAGTCATTGACTGTCCTCACATAGCTACACACTTGTATAATAGGCTGGGATCCATCTTAGATTAACACCAACCATACCCCTGCCTGCTGAGTGTGAACTTTGGGCCCCACATTGGCATGGTCCCTCCAAGACTCTGGGAGAGTCCTTAGCAATGGGCATATGTGGTAGTATGACTTCAACACTTGCAAAAGTAAAATATTTTAAAATATTTTATTTCTTTATTAAAAGAACTCTGTCAAATTATATATACTTCCAGGCCCACAAAACTTAGTTCCACCCCTTCTAAAAGGGCAATGACTTAGATTCAGAGTGAATCTTGCCCTATACCCAAGAAGAACCACCAAACGTGAGAGATTAAGTTAGGATGACTTGTCTATGGCAGCTTAACTGTCCCATCTCCTCATGAACCTGGTTTGGAAGGTTCCAATTGACTGGGTCTTTTATCTGGTTAAAGGATTTGGGGAGGAGCACTTTCACATGTTCTCATTATTCCAGGTAACTCAGGGGCCAATTGGAACATATATCTATTGAGCATTAGCTATCAATTCAGCTAACTTTTTAAATTTAAATTTTTTAAAATAGGAACATCCAAACCCACTACCCTCGAGTCAATTCTGACTCGTAGAGACCCTATAGGACAGAGTAGAACTGCACCATAAGGTTTGTTGTGTGTTAAGTGCCTCGGAGTGTATTCAGTGCCTTGCAGTGAGCTCCGACTCAGCGACCCTATACAGGATTTCTGAGAAGTGGCTGGTGACTTTGAACCACTGACATTTTGGATTTACAAGTCTGTAAATATTTACAGGAACAGTCTGCCACATCTTTCTACAGCGTAGCAGCCAAGTACGTAACCACGGTGCCACCAGGGCTCTTTAAATGGGACCATACTAGTCACAAAATTCTGCAATTTCTTTTTCTCATATAATATATCACGGACATTTCCTTGTCACCATGTACATTCGGCCTTATTCTTCTGTTTATTATAAGCATGTATCATAAATTACTTAATGGTGAGGGTTATGTGCTGTGGAGTCAGTCCCGACTCGTAGTGACCCTGTATATGGTTTCTGAGGCTGTGAACTTTTATGGGAGCAAGAACACCCCCTCATCTTTCCCCTGCAGAGTTGCTGACCATGTGGTTAGCAGTCTAACTGGTAACCCTTATGTTACTACCAGAACTCCAACTTAATTAATATTGTTGTTGTTGTTAGGTGCTATCGAGTCGGTAATGACTCATAGCAACCTTATACACAGCAGAACAAAACACTGCCCAACTTCACTGGCCAACCTCACTACCGTTGGCTTGCTTGAGTCCATCGATGCTGCCACTTGGCTAATCCATCTCATAGGGTCTCTTCCTCTTTTTCTCTGATTCTTCACCTTACCATGATATCCTTCTTCAGCAACTGGTCCCTCCTGACAATATGTCTGAAGTATGAGAGATGAAGCCTGGCCATCCTGGCCTCCAAGGAGCACTCTGGCTGCACTTCTTCCCAAAACGGATCAGTTGGTTCTTTTGGCAGCCTATGGCACTTTCAATATTCTCCTCCAATACTGTAACTCAAAAGCATCAATTCTTCTACAGTCTTCCTTATTCACTGTCCAGCTTTTGCATGCATATGAGGTTATTGAAAATATCATGGCTTGGGTCAGGCGCACCTTAGTCCTCAAGCTGACATCCTTGCTCTTCAATTAATTAATGAGTCCTTATTATGGACATTTGGAGTCATGGTGTAGTGCTGTGGGTTAATGCACTGGACTGCAAAGTCAATTTGAACCTCAAGCTCACCAGCCGTTCCTTGGAAATCCTATACAGGGTTGCTATGGGTCGGACCCGACTCAGGGCACTTAACAACAATTAATTAATAAATCACTTTTATGTAAATTTTATCATCAACAGGACATACCAGCTTATAATCACTGACAATATCTATTTTCTCACTCTTGATAACACCAGGCACTAAAAATATTTATAAGTTTTGCTAAGCATATAGCCCTCAAACTGAATTCCCAAGTATGTAAGAGCAGAACCGCTTCATAGGATCATTAATGGCTAATATTTTGGAAGGAGGTCACTGGGCCTTTCTTCAGAGGACACTGGGTAGATTCAAACCATCAACTTTTCAGTTAGCAGTTGAGTGTATTAAATTTTTGTACCACCCAGGACTCAAAGTAATTTTTAGTATAAGTATGTCCCATGTACTGCTTTGTGGCACTGTAGGATGAGAACTGGGCTGCCAGGTCATTTGAATCACAAGGTCAGCAGTTCAAATTCACCAGACGCTCCTTAGAAACAACAATTTTGCTTATCTGAAAATCAAGCTTAACTGGGAATGCTGTATTTTATTGGACTACCCTGCAATTGTTGTCGTTGTTAACTGTTGTTGAGCCGGTTCTGACCCATAGCGACCCTCTATAGGGTTTCCGAGGAGCTGCTGGTGAGTTTGAACCACCAACCTTGCAGTTCAAACCAACTTTGTGTCCAATATATTAACTCACAGTGCCACACCAGGACTCCATAGATTGACCAATTACACAAGTTTTACCATAGTTTCAGAGCCCAGGACCTAATCTGCACAACATATTGTGTTGAAGAGCAACCTGTAGTAGGACAACTAGTCTTTACTAGACCTCTAGGAGCCCAGACTTCAACATTGTCAAGAATGGCTTTGATTCTTCAACTGAAACAAATATCAGGTATGAGAGGGAAACCATCCTCATAGGCAAGTTTTGCAGGCTGTCAATTTGCCTAAGCTATCTGTCAGTTTGCCTACGCTATGGTTCCCAGTTCATTATTGAACCACTACCACAAGGTTGGCGGTTCAAGCTTACCAGCCGCTCCTTGAAAACCCTATACAGGGTCGCTATGGGTTGGAGCCAACTCGACAACACTTAATAACAACAACAACAAAGGTTCCCAGTTAGTTATTGTTATGGAGTTCAATAGGATTGAATTGATTGAGTTAAGCAGATTATCTTTTAGTATAAAAAGGTATTGGACCAGTATCTGACCTCTGACTGCACCAGGAAGACGAATCAAAGCCATCAGCCCAAGACTGATTACTATGTGGTAGAAGTCAGACATGCCTCCATTCTCTTTCCTCTTCCACTAATTTTGACATCAACTGTCCTCTCAACAGTAGTACTCTCTGCTTCATTGTTGAATTCTATAATCCATTGCAATGGCCACATAGAACTCAAGACAATAATCACAATTATGGGGTTTATTAGCAAAGTTAACAGGTTACAATTCAGGTCAGAAATGCACAAGATACGGTTCTTCCAGTCAGGTATACCTCTTTTTGTATTCTGCCATGCTCAAGCAATGTTATAAAGTTCCTTTAGTACTGTCAATAAATTCCCAAAGGGCACTTTATATACTATAAGCCTCAGTGAGAAGGTGCTCATTTCTAGCTCTATGGGTCAGCAAATCTAGTTCCTCCAATTAAGTGCCAGGAGAAACCCCACTCCACAAGTGAGCCTTCTGCCTGAAGGCACTTAGTTTTACTTGATCCTTGGGCCAGGGAGCCCTGTTCTCTGTTTCATACTCTGGTTCTTGGTTCTTCTTTTGCTTCTACTCTGTCATTCCTCTGGTGTTACAGCTCTGTGTCTCCTGAACTGAGGAGGTTCAGCGTCCAGGGACCTCATGGTGCAAAGGATATGTTCTGCTCTTGGTTCTTCTATCTTGATGGTAGTGAGACTCTCCATTCCTGCTGCTGAGATGGCTCATTTTATACCAAGTGGGATGGCAAAATTCACAATCCCCATGTTAGAGTTAGGAAAACAAAAGGGAAGACCGTGCTTAGCATTTCTCAAGCTGAGGGAACTGAAGAAAAAACTCAAGCCTTGACTTGAAATATTGAAGGACTCTATGGGCAAAATATTGAATGATGCAGAAAGCATCAAAAGAAGATGGAAGGAATACTGTACCCAAAAGAAACGGTCAATGCTCAACATTTCAAGAGATAACGTATGATCAAAAGGCAATGATATTGAAGGAAGAAGTCCAAGGTACATTGAAGGCATTGGCAAAGAACAAGGGGCTGAAAATTCATGGCATACAAATTGAAATCGTTCAACAAACTGATGAAGCACTGGAGGCACTCACTCATCTATGCCAAGAAATTTGGAAGACAACCACCTGGCCAACTGACAGGAAGAGATCCATATTTGTGCTCATTCCAAAAAGAGGTGACCCAATGGAATGGGGAAATCATTGGGCAATATCACATGTGAGTACAATTTTGCTAAAAATAATCCAAAAATGGCTACAACATTGACAGAGAACTTCCAGAGGCTTTCAAGCTGGATTCAGAAGAGAATGTGGAACAAGGTATGTCATTGCTGACATCAGATGGCTCTTGGCTGAAATCAGAGAATACCAGAAAGATGTTTACCTGTGTCTTATTGACTATGCAAAGGCTTTAGATTGTGTGAATCATGATAAGTTTTGCATAACATTGCAGAAAATGAGCATTCCAGAACAACTAATTGTGTTCATGAGGAGCCTGTACATAGACCAAGAGATCTTCGAACAGAGCAAGGGAACACCGAATGGTTTGAAAGTAGGAAAGATGTGCACCAGGGTTGTATTCTTTTACCACAATTATTCAATCTGTATGCTGACCAAATAATATGAGAAGCTGGATTATATGAAGAAAAATGGCATCAGTATTAAAGGAAGACTTATTAACAATATGTAATATGCAGATGATGCAACCTTGCTTGTTGAAACTGAAGAAAACTTAAAATACTTACTGATGAAGATCAAAGATCACAACCTTAGGTATGGATTGTACCATAAAGAAAACAAAAATCCTCACCACTGGATCAATAAGCAACATCCATATAAATGGAGTAAAAATTGAAGTTGTCAAAAGACTTCATTTTGCTCTAAACAGCCATCAACACTCATGGAAGCAGAAGTCAAGAAATCAAAGGACGGGTTGCATTAGGCAAATTTACTGCCCAAGGCCTCTTGAAAGCGTTGAAGAGCAAAGATGTCAATTTGAGGACTAAGTTGTGCCTGATGTAAACCAGGGTATTTTCAATAAGCTCAGATATATTTGAAAGTTGGACAGTGAATAAGGAAGACCATAGAAGAATCGATGCATTTGAGTTATGGTGTTGGAGGAGAATATTGAAATTACCATGGGCTGCCAAAAGAATAAACCAATCTCTGTGTTGGAAGAAGTAAAGCCAGAGTGCTCTTTGGAAGCCACGATGGCCAGACTTCATCTCTCATATTTCAGACGTATTATCAGGAGAGACCAGTCCCTAGAGAAGGATATCATGCTTAGTAAAATGGAGAGTAAGAGGAAAAGAGGAAGACCCCCTACAAGATGGATTGGCACAGTTGCAGCAGCAATGAGCTCAACTGTAGCAAAGATTGTGAGGTTGGCACAGGATCGGGCAGTGTTTTGTCCTGTTGTGCATAAGGTTGCTATGAGTTGGTATTGACTCCATGCTACCTAACAACAACAAGAAGACATGTGGTACTGAGAGAGTGGGGTTCTAGAGAAAAAAAATCACAAGTTTTCTAAATTGATTCTCAAGTCTGACTAATATGAACAGCACTGATATAGGGTGGAGGCATGTCTGACCTCTACTTCACAGGAATCGGCTTTGGAATGATTTTCAGTTAGATACTCTTTCCTCCTTGTGCAGTCAGAGAAAGTCAGACATGGTCCCCACTTAGTTTAAGCAGCTGACTTCAGGAGTGGGACTCATTGCAATGTCTACAGACTCATGAAAATATGAGGCTTTATTTTGTTATCTGCAATGCCTGAAAGGAACATAGGGATAAAATACTTAAGCAGAGGGGAGAGTGGCAGCTTCTGGAGTTACCTAGAGCTGATGACATGCTGGTTAAACTAGATGGATGATAGGGGGACATGACTTACAGGAATCCACCCTGCCAGAAGTCCATGCCTTATACATATGTGTGGGGACAGTCCAAGGAAGAAGAAAAGATTGAACTTGAGTGTTTTAAAAGGTTTATGTGTTTAACTGCCTTATGGATATTGGTTTCTCCTGCCTACTATTGTAAAATAGACAAACATGGGTGATGGAAATAATACTGGAAATGATGATTACAGAGAACTTGTAAACATGCCTTCACTTTGTATTTGATTAGATTTGCTAAAAGGGGAGTTAAAATTTATCTGGAAAAAATAGGCTTCTTGGTTTAAACCTTTGGAGAGTATGGGGCTTTAGGTGGAATCCTGAGCTGTAACCAGAATATTCAGAGTTCGGACATTTGCATTTGTAAAGACATGCTGACCAACCCTGAGCTGCAGGGAGAACAGGAGATTCCAGATTGAAAGAAAGCAGAGGAAAAAGTGGACAGTTTGGCGTTTTGAGTTTCAGAGGCATCAAGGCAAGGAAAGTCAACCCATCAGAGAAAACCCCCTTCTAGGCTTGAAAGTTAAAGAGAACTGGTGAGTCATATGCTCTCTGGTGACCACCTGGGTCTACTTGTGAGTGGAACTGGGGGAAATTGCAGTAATGAAGACATACTATGGACATGTTTTATTGGGACCTTGACATGAGAAAGAGGAAAGGGAAGGCTGACTGGTCTGAAGTTTAGGAAGTTGTGTGAACTGAGCTCGTGGACACTGACCTAGCCCTGGAGGACTAAGGCTGAGAGTGAAGTGTCCAGCTGGGTTGAAGCACAGGGAAGTTTATGTGAACTCCCAAACTGCAGCTGTTACCCATTTGACCTAGCTTGGATGGCTAGGGCTGAGCTGACCAGAAGCTAACCAAAGGGAGATAAAGATGTTCGATACTGTGAGAGAGTATCAAGCGTCAATTGCTACAATTTGATAAACTGGACGTTTGCTTATGGATGCAGTTGCTCAAAATTCCAACTGGAATAAAAGATTCTTCAGATCAAGAAACATGCTTGTTTCCTCAATGTATGTGTTGATGGTAGTGGTTGGTGGTTATGTGCTGTGGAGTCAATTCCAATTTATAGCGACCCTGTATAGGATTTCCAAGGCTATAAATCTTTAAGGGAACAGAACAGCTGGTCGTTTCGAATTGCTGACCTTGAGGCCATTAGCCCCACTCATAACTACTAGGCTACCAGAGTTCCTTGCTGGTTTGATGGAGAGGGGCAATTTAGACATTGGTTATCAGAAATAGGAGGGCTATAAGGGCAGGAAGTGGTTGGTTTACAAACTTTATGGGTTTGTACAGTTTTAGAATGTGGGGACACAGGAAAATCCCCACTGACTGTTTTCTTTTACAAATAGATCTGGTGAAAGGGTCGGGGATAAAATTGTATGCTTTCATTTGTGAGTAATTGTTAGTAGGATTAATTGTGACTGTCAAAACTATAATTGTAGAAGATGTGTAATTAAAAGGAGAGAGTAGTTCATCTTACATTTCAGGAATAGAAGATTCCAGGACCATGAGTGAGGTGTGGGCTCTCTGCCTGGAAAAGCAGTAACAGCAGAGGTGGTGGCATGAAAAGACCGAGCAATGATGGATTTTAAACCCAAGGACTGAGTAATGTTTTGTGCCTACTGGCAGTAGGCTGGCTTGCAGAATGTGTCCTATGGACGTTTAAATGAATATATGTGTGCATCAGATATTTTTGCTTTGCTGATGTGTGACATATAAGATGCAAATGGGGACAGTGTGTTTATGGCTGTATGTGTTGTATTTATATCATGTTAGGTGCAAGTATGACTTCACAATTTTCTTTATTTAGAGAGGCATATAGTTTACAGGTTTCAAGTTGACAAGGGTGGATTGTAATGGTTAGGGTTTCTGTGTAAACTTGATTAGGCCAGGATTTCCAGAGGTTCAGCAGTTAAAGTTTGCTTATTGCCATGGTGATGAAAACTAATACATACATAGATAATTCTATGATGAGCAGCCAATCAATTGATGGGGTGCTTCATTGGGATGAGAACTGCTCCCAATATAATGGACACATGGGAAAGACTTGTTCTTCGTAATTGGGAACCTTGTTGCTGTTGCTAGGTGCATCAAGTTTATACCGACTCACAGCAACCCTATGTACAACAGAATGAGACACTGCCTGGTCCCACGCCAACCTCACAATCATTGCTAAGCCTGAGCCTGTTGCTGCTACAACTTTGTTAATTCATCTTGTTGGGGGTCTTCCTCTTTTCTCTGACCGTCCACCTTACCAAACATGATATCCTTCTCCAGGAACTGTTCCCTCCTGATAACATGTCCAAAGTATGAGAGATGAAGTCTGGCCATCCTGGCTTCCAAGAAGCACTTTGACTTTATTTCTTCCAACACAGATTGGTTTGTTATTTTGGCAGTTCATGGTACTTTCAATGTTCTCCTCCAACACCATAACTCAAATGCATCAGTTCGTCTATGGTCTTCTTTATGTATTGTCCAACTTTCACATGCATATGAGGCTATTGAAAATACCACGACTAACGTCAGGCACACCTTAGTCTTCTAACTGACATCTTTGCTCTTCAACACTTTCAAGAGATCTTATGCAGCA